>NW_024609884.1:28926770-29024916 GCF_016920785.2 Ixodes scapularis | reverse complement strand
GACTACGGTCAATTTTCCAAAATTAAACTTTGGCTATTATGCAAGCGTATGTGTTAGGCAGAGATGTCCTGACAGCCTACGTCCATGATTCATGGTTGTCTTTTTTATTTTCTTTCTGAAATTCTAGATTTAATAAAGGACATTTGAATATAAAGAAGATTTATAAATCCCCTCAACTAGGTACAGCTGGGCATCTCTCTAGGTTTAATTTTATGTTCAATGCATAGTTTACTTGTCATTCCCATGCCGGCAATGAACTTTCTCAGGTCATAGTCCATAATTATAGCTAGATACAAATTAACTTAGTTTAGATGTGGACAAGTGGAAGCTCAGGAACAATCTTTACGAGTTCAGATGGGTTTTTGTCTAGACATGGTGCAGTAGTGAAGAAAAGTTTGGAGAAACTATTCTATATTCGATTCGAAAATATTCGGTCACAATGGCACTATTCACTTCGAATTCGTTTCGAACTCAAAATCCCGTATTCGCACATGCCTAGAAAACTGCATCAAAACGCCGGTTCTCTCACCATAGATATTTATTGTACATTGTCATCACCAGAACTATCGTTTGTGGTTCCCTGTTTCATGTCTGCGTAACTATAAAAATAATAAATTCTTTGCGTTCTCACGTAAATCGTGCATAGTGATCTGATCTGATCAAACATTCTCATTAGACTTCTGTGAATATGGCAAAGTTCCTATGCGCTTTGATTGATGTCTGGTGAGTTCTCGGGGTCACAATTATGTTTTAATGTTATAAATAGTAAAACAGTGCATTTAAAAATGAAAGCCGTTTATAAATCTTTGTAACGCGAAATTAGAGCCCAGCTCTTGAGTAGAAGAGGAGGGTACGGAGAGGAGTGTATGCCCCTCCTCCTTCCTCCTCCTCTCCTCCTCCTTCAGCTCCCCCTCCTTCTCCTCCATACAATCCCTTCCTCCCACAGTTTCCGCGCTAAATTTAGCTGAAAAATTGAAGCCAAGTGACCTCAACACTAATTCAATGACCCCGCTAAGTTCAGCGGGGAAAATGACGTCACATGACTTGGTGTCACATCACGTATGAACAAATTCAATTTCTCAGCTAGATTTAGGGGGAAAATTTACGTCACGTGACTTCAACATTATTTCAATTCCCCGCTAAATTTAGCGGGGAACTGAATTTTGTTGAGGTCACGTGACGTCAAGTTTCCCGCTAAATTTAGCGCGGTTACACCAGCGCCGACGCCGCGAAACACAAAGATGGGCGCAGAAGAGCTGCGCTCTAAAAATAAAGTATGTGTATATGTCCCCCATTAACTTATTTCTTTAATTATTTGCTCGTTAAAAGTTTTATGCTTTTTTAGGCTTATTTATTTAGTATTTCTAAGTATATACTGTCTTCTCTAATTTCCGGCCCCCGAGACTGGAACAGGTCCTCAATCCGGCCCCCTAGCCAACACGTTTGTAGACCCCTGGTCTGAACCAATCACGTGCATAGAATGCGCTGTGAACTCGCGTTTTTAATCTTTGCGTGCTTGCACACTTTTGACTGCGCTTTGACCTAAGGTGAAACAAAGTATAGAGCAAAAGCGCCAGCAGGCAACCTAGAAGGGAAAGCAAGGTGCGAGTAATTTAATTCCGGAAAAGAGAACAAGGGAGAAGAATAACGGCGCTGGTTCGATACGACAGGCAGGCGCGGAGACGGTGGCGGGGAGCTATGACGTTACCAAAGTTAGCTAGTGCCGACTTGAAGACTTGCGTTAACATTTTTTACGCAGCTGATGTTGGCTGTACCGGCTTGTCCCAAGGGAGTATATATTGCTGGCCGTCGCGGAAATGCCGAAACGGCAGAGCGTGCAGGAAGCTCGAAATAGGCGATACGACCTGCAACGGCGGAATGACCGGATGTGGTATCAAGGCCGAGGGAAGCAGAAGGACCGCGTTTTTTTACTGCCAAAAAGACAGTGATTTAAAAAAAAAAAAATTTTACCCAAATTTGGAACACACATTTGGTTTTAACATGACGTGACAAGCTGGAAGATTAAGGCTCTAGAATTTTGGAGAAAGAAGTACCCCGAAAACTTAATCATTTTGAGGATGCCAAGAACGTTCAAGTCGACCCGGCACCATGGACCACTTGGTGTCCTCTGTCACGGCTCGCGAAGTGACCCTCGACTGGCCGGCTACCTCTGCTCACACTCGTCTTTTGGAACCTCGGCATCCCATAAACACCATGACTATACTCTTCGTCAATTAGAAGAAAAAAAAAAGACGAAGATCTTTGCGCAACGCTTATAAGCTGTATAAGTAGTTCTTGCAAAACTTGGTTGCCAGAAAAAAAAAAAATCCACAAAAAACTAGTATTTTTGCGTTTAGAAGGTGTACATTTTGATAACTTAACAACTGATCTTAAGCTCCCATAAAATTTTCTTAAGCCACGACATAGAGGGGGGAAATTAGTTACGCTCCACGTGGATTGAATCTTTCTTACTTTGGCCTTGAGGTGAAAACGAGTATAGATGCGGTGCCACAGTATTCATGAGCCAAAAGAATAGCAAGTCTATAAATAAACGAGGAATTTAATTAATAATGGTATATGTATCTCACAATACGAAACAACGAGTTCCCGTATATAGAAGATGGACGCGATGAGCAGGAGTAAAAAAAAAAAAAAAAAAAGAAAAGAAATTAAGATGTTTTATAATCATGATTTAAATAATCTTGTTTCACGGATTTTCCTACCTCTACTTAAATCAAACCATTAGTGACCGAGATAATCTTGAAAGCAATATTATGGATAGTCTGAGTTTCTATCATTCGGTACTTTAATTCAAAACTCTTGGTTGTGACTTGCAATAATAAATCATTACGCAAAAATGTATTTAGTGTCAATAATAAAAAAAAAAGAAAAACCAGCAAACAAACGAAGTGGTCTACTTTTGAGGTAAGCATAAATAATATACCATTTCACTTTGTTGCGAGCAGCTCGATACTATCGAGATATACAAATTTAAACCTTCAACTGAAAGCTGACGAAGAAGCAGTGCGCGGCTGATGCACTGTTCCCAAACCCGTTGCGGAATTCTCCGGAATTCCCCACCAATCTCGAGACAGTAAACGCGGGGCTGCCGTGTGACGGACAGTGCTGTTGGACAGTCGTGGAATGTCTCCAAAATTAGTGTAAGTCCTCAACGGTCAGGCAACATATCCCTCCTTCCGGGGATACATATTCAGTGTTGCTAGATTCGCGTGTGTGTGTGTGTGGGGGGGGGGGGGGGGGGGATTTCACCGAGTCTAGAAAATTCTGCGAAAAGCTTCGTGAAACTGTCCACCCTTCCGGGCTGTTGGACATTCAATGTTGCTAGACTGCCGGCGGAGAGGCCGCCGATTTTCGCAGAATACTTCATCATCCTTGCAACACTGCCCCCCCCCCTTTCCCTCTTCTACTTCGATGTTTCTCCTGTATTGCACCTACCTTCAATCGCTGTGATGCCACATGTTTCAAATCGCAGTTTGCGACGTGACTAATTTAACAAGGGGGATTAAAACTCTACCAAACTGAAACTTCAAAACATTATCCCTTTTTCAATTAACTAGACGCTCAAACGTTACTTTTATAAATCGTAATTCTCGTTCATGCTCAAGGAAACGACCGTGTGCGAATTACACAAGGGAGTGAAATATATAACATATGGACAATCAGCACATCAACCCAAACACAATAATAGACGCCCTATAATCTACAGGTTCTCTCGCTCATTTTAATCCAAGCGACGACCAATTTAATCCAAGTGCCATCCAATTTAATCCAAGCGCCACACAATTTAATCCAAGCGCCACATAATTTAATCTCGGGGTCAGTAAATTTAATCCACAATATAAACAGGGTGTTTCAGAGAACGCAGGCCAAATCGCTCCCTCGAAAACTACTCGTCGCAACGAAGAAAGGCTTGTGGCGTTTTGGTCCCGGGCCAGGGGCTCATTTATGAAAATTATTAAAGTCCGGGATAGTTAAGTTGTTAATTATTTTTGCGTAATTAACTTTTTTAATATTCTGTTTAAGGGCATGGTTTAAATTACGAAATTGTTCAGCATCATCGAAAAACACTAAATCAACAAATTGCAGAACGGTAGAAGGCACGCTAAGCATTTTATGGCATTCTGAAAAACCGCACAAATTCGACAGGTTTTTAAGTTTCATTTTGCTATCGGAGCGCATCTGGGCCCCGGCGGCACCGCGCCCCGGGGCCCAGATGCTGTATAATTAAATAATTACTTTATTAAATTGGCTGTATAATGACCTAAAGTAATCGGAATGTCACCAAACTGTCAGTTAAGCAGACTGGTCTACAGGGTCACTAGCAGCGCAAACCAATCATTATGCAAATTTAGCTCATAAGAGCTAAATTTGTCTATTGGTTCGATATTATCTCAAAGTAATCAAGAGTCATCAAACTGTCAGTTAAGCCGAATTAATGTTCGTTGGGTCAACAGTAACTAGAAATAATCAAGTCATAGCAATAAAAATTGACCTTATCATAAATAAATTGGTGGCGCAATAACTCCAAGTACTCAAAATTGTCACCAATATGTTAATTGGGCGTATTTAAAGCCGATTGGGTCAATAGTGCATAAAAAATAAAAAATATGTATAAATCATCATGCTAATTATGCTTACAATAAATCAAGTGCTTGAAACTTAGCAGAAAATATTAAAATATTTGGGGTTGTGTGCATATTTAGACAGCGTGTAGTTGGTCAGCCATTTCAAAGTTGCGACGAGTCACTCGCTGTAGATGAGAAATATAGCCCGTGCAGCAAAACCGCTAGCCTGTGGTCTTTAACGTGCACTACGCAGTAGTCATACACGTACGATACGATGCTCACCCAGTACGATGCTCATCCAGATCAAAACGGGCAGAGGTGGGGCAGACAATAATCAAGCGTCATCACAACGTCAATTCAGCCGAATTAAGATTAACTGGGACAAAAAAGTAATACAAATGGGAATCGAGCTCTTAAAAGACCAATTGGTTGAATGTGAACTCAAATAATCAGAAGTGTTACCAAATTGTGAAATAGGACAAATTGATTAGGTCAAGGTAACTCAAAGTAATCAAAATAGTAGTCAGAATATACATTAGGCTCATAATAAATAAGTGTGTATGAAAAAAGTTCAAAGTAATCGAAAGGTCATCCCGATGTCATTTCGTACGAATTCAAGTCTTCTGGTTTAACAGTAACTCGAAGTAATCAGAAGTGTAATAATAATGTCAACTGAGTTTATTATAGATCAATTGGAGGTAAAATAATACGAAGTACTAGCCCAAAAATCAAAACAGTCATCGCAATATCAATGAGGCCGAATTAAAGTCCTCTGGATCAAAAGTAACTCGGAGTAATCAAGACTAATCATAATTCCTGTTTGAGCTCAAAACCGATAAATTGGAACTATAATTAAACAAAGTACACAACAGTCACCAAACGTCACTTAGGCCGAATTAAAGTCAATTGAATTGAGAGTAACTCAAAGTAATCAAAAGAGTAATCATAATGTCAATATTCATTACATAAAAATTCAATTCGTTGAATATTAGCTAAAAGTAATGAAGAGTCATCACAATGGCATTCAATTCGAAATTATGGCTAATGGATCAAAAGTAACTCGAAGTAATCAAAAAAGGAATAATAATGTTAACTGAGTTCATTATAGATTAATTGGAGCAATATTAACACCAAGTAATCAAAAGAGTAGTCATAAATTGCAATTGTACTTATATCATCTGAACTGTAGCAATGTTAAAGCGAGTAATAAGAAAGGTTAAACAAAACGTCCATTCAGCTAAATTAAATTCGAGTGCGCCACAATAACTCGAGGTTACAAAAAGAGAAATCAGCATAGCAATTGAAACTCGTCAATAGTTGGACTAGTAACTCCAAATAATCACAATAGCGATCAAATGATCCATTGTCACCCCCAAAAATCTAATTTGATAAACAATTATACAAAGTTACCAAATGTGCAAGCAAAACACGACCACTGAAAACAATAAGTGAATATATATATATTGTGGATTAAATTGATTGACCCCGGAATTAAATTGGGTAGCGCAAGGATTAAATTGTGTGGCGCTTAGATTAAATTGTGTGGCACTTGGACCGTCGCTTGGAATAAAATGAGCGGGAAAACCTGTAGTTATGAGGATTAAATATGAATAGAGTAGTGAATGCTGCCAGTGTATTAGTGTCATTCATGGAAGCAATGTGGTCAGGCACTGCGCGTTCAAGTTGGTTATATCCAGTGGTAGACATTCGGTAAGAGACGGTTTGCGATGCATTTGAGCGTAATTTAGAAGAATGGTCGAGACGGAGAAATATACGACGAGGGGAGGTGACATGGAGCAAATTTAAGAAGGGGAAGGGCAAACCTACCCCCTTCCCCTTTTCTCTCGCTTTAAGTCCCGCAAAGTCCATATTTGTTTTAAGAAAAGAAAATAATACACTACAATTTGTTTTAGAAAGAAATGTTTGGTTTTTGGTGACATGGCAAATATTCGGTCAACAAAATAGATCTGGCCAACGCTTCGCCCATGACACCGCATCCGTCCGTGATGTCATCTTACTTGAGACACTCCCCCACCCGCCAACCCTCCTTCCAAGCCTGACCCATGCATTTGCCCCTGGGAGGTGATAGCAAAGATTCTCTCCGGGGGTTGTTGTTATAAAAGATCTAAAGAAGCACTGAGAGAGGGGGCACCCTGCGGAGCAAAGAAAGCATCTCTGAGGTTGGAATAGACCGAATTGTCCAATCGAACGGACATATGTACAGCTGTAGACTCTTTCAGGCAAACCCACGATTTAGCCCGGTCTGAGACACAAAGCCGAACGGAAACTTTAGGCTAAAGTGAGAATTTCAGTCAGATCGAAACTTTTTGGTCAAATTAAAACCCCAGTAAAGCTGAATTGAAGCTTGAATAGACTGAGACTTCGACCGAACTAGGATGACAACCCATAAACTTTTCGGGGGTTGTTTAATACACTACACGTGAAGCAATACGTACATAAAAGGGGACTAGAGGAAGGACAAGCATATAATCATGGACGATTATATGTGCAACCCTGAACTACCCGACCCGTTTCGAAATTCTTCGTCTCTTAGAGTAATAAACTCAGGGTGTCTTTTAGGCCGACAAGATGGGACTGACTAAGCATTCGGCATTGCTCTGTTCGCGTCGGTGGATGTATATTCAACGATGACACATAGCTTCGTAACGTTGCGGGGTTGGTTCAAACGAGTGTGGGCTTGTCCGTAGAACTCGCAGGTGCAGACAGTGCTGTAACGTTATTTCTTTCTTCGTCACCAAATTCTAGGAAAAAAGAACTGAATGGCCATCAAGACACCAACGAGTTACACATGGCGTCTTGAGAAATATCATATGGGGCTGTCGTGTTAGAAATGAGCTATGAATGGCTCACTTAGCCTCGTAGAGATGGGCGTATGATGCCGAAATATAAAGATTCACGTAATAACACCACGTATTTATTGCGAATGGATGACGTAAAACCCGTCGCGGTAGCGACTGGCTGACTGTACCCGTCCTTCACCGTCTTTCTGTGCGTGCTCATCTGCCAGGCTCATCCAATCAAGCGCCGCACTTGGAACGTTTAGTGTGCGTGCGTGCGTGCGTGCGTGCTTTTTTGTGTTTTATATATTCCACTCACCACTTAACTGATAGGGTGATGAAATCAACGTGCTCGTTCAAACAGTCATGTGTCCATCCTTGGCCACGTGATCACGTTCCCGCCCATATATCCACGCGCACAGGGCGGGGTCAGGCGATGAAAAGCAGGCAGTTGATCAGGGAAGGGATTTATGCATGGTCAGGCTTGTAAGGGGGGGGGGGGGGGGGCGGGGGTACACAGTAATGATACGTCACAAACAAACGTAACGTGGCAGACGGATATTACGTCACGACACTAATTTCCCGCTAACTTTAAGGCGGGCGAGTTTTCCTAGGTGTCGTGGGGCTAAATGTAGAGGGCAATATATAATCCCCAAAACTCAATGAAGAGGCACTCACCGTTCAGAGGAGTTTGGCGGGAGCCTGAGAATTTTGGGACACAGCGAGGACGTTTACGTAATAGAAATGCATACTTCCCTCAGAATTCAAAAAAAAAAAAAAAAAAAAAAAGAAAACGTTGAACTTCATCTCAGAATCGTCTTCTAACATAAAAGATTTCTGAAAAGTTAGAGAGGGTTCCTTTCACCACCGTGACCTGACCCGCGAGATCACTCGTAACACGTAGTGTATAAAGCCAGCTCGCAATTCTAAAGCTGTACGCAAATGTTTTGTTCCACATCTAAGTGGAACACGTTGCCGAAGTACAAACAAGATAGCTAGTGAATCAAAAAATTAAAATGTGGAAAAAGTGAGAAAGGTATACATAGCGTTTTTGCTTTTAGGCACTAAAACCATTTCCGAAAGAAATCAGCGCCTTGAAATCAAAACCTACATAATTTATTTGCAAACTAAATGTGACCATTCGACTGTATATTAGTTAATCATTTTATTAAAAAATAATTCTTTACTCATTTAGTAGAACATTTGTACACTATTTTAATGAAAGAGCGAGCGCACAGACGGGCTCCTGAACCGTAAGCATAACATAAACGTAATGACAGAAGTAAAGAAGACACTCACACACGCGCCTTTTTTTGAGACGATGTGTGACTACTGCATGACGCGCGTACGCTAGCCGGAGTACTGCACTGGCTACATTTCTAGTGTCGCCGCACCTGAAAGGCCCAGACCGATCTTATACTGATTCAACACAAACGTCAAATTCGGTGTTTTTAGACGATTTGTGTGTTCTTACGTGTTTCTTTTTTTCCTTCCGTTGTCTCAGGTTTTTTACTTATGTTTCTCAATAATGACGGAGTAGCCTAATCAAAGATGACAAAGTACTTTCTTCGGAAGTGCGCAGGGGAGTTGGTGCACAGTCATATCGAAAAGCTAAAAGACAAAGGAGAATGAAAATAAATAAAAATAAAATAAGTATCATTGGTGGATCCTTAGGGAACGCGTTAGCATGACCCTTGCGAAATGCTCCACACGTCCCCCTTTCGGAAACGCTATCGGTGACCCCTTCACTTTTCTGTTTTGGCTTTCTCTTTAGCTTCCTCTATTTTTCGCTGCCACTTTTTGGATTCGTTACAGGGTCAGTGTAAGTGTTTCCAAAATGGGGTCATGTGTGGCGTCTCCCAAGGGTCATGCTAACGCATTCCCTAAGGATCCATCGATAGCTTTTCGTATAATTTTTTTTTGCCGCCTACTTGGACCAGCGCTAGTACTTTGTCCACACTCCATTTTGTAGCACAAACCAAGGAATACGTGCTCCGCACGCCTGCAATTTCAGACTCGTCCCGCCGTCCACGTGCGCATTAGCTTCCGCCCCGTTGACGTCGCCTCCCTCTGGCCTTTGTTTCTGACTACTCTCCACCCCTCTACACGGCGCGCTTACCTTTCAGCTGTTTTGTCCACAGACAGACGCCGTCGGCTTTCCCCCTCTCATGTGGGTACTACTGCGAACGCATTAAAAGAAGACGCGAACATTTGAGACGTTGTCTGCATTTGCCGGCTTTTTCTCGCTTTCCCAAGTCTTCGGGTTTCTCGGCATAGTTTATTCCAGATGGAAGCAACTTACTTTGGCAGTCTAAACTCCCGCTGTCTAAACAGCTTACGACTAATTTGTTTTTGCGAGTTTTTATGGATATAATCCTAAATAGTTCGAAACGACTCATACATGCCGTGATATTTTTTTTGGCTTAGTATACGCCATGGCATCCGTACTGCCATGGTGTCCGTACATTTATGCCAGTGTTTTACGGAACGGCGTCCCTGGAACGCGTTACTTTTAGAAGGAACGCGTTGCAGGAAGGCATTTTTTCTAAAGGGACGCGTTCTAGAAGGAACGCGTTTTAGAAGGAACGAAAGAACGCCGCCGTTCCATTTTGCATCAGTGGAATGGGAACTCGTTGCATTTTTACTAGAACGAAAAAAGGAACGGCGTTCCTTTTTTTTTTTCGTCCAGTGGGGTCATTTTTATATTATTTCTACAAGGGAAATTTTAAAAGTATAAAAACAATATCTTTACGAAGAGCAGAATCTCTTTAACTGTTTGGTTATTATCTTAAGGTTTATATTGTGTGGTCTTCGCTTAGTAACCATAATATTTAGTCGAAGGAAAAGACACAGAAACAGAGACGTTTCAAACTCGGCTACTTTTTTTTGCTCACACGAATCCTCATATACACAGAACTCTAAGGCCGACTACAGCCATTACTGAACTTCCACAAAGAAACCTAGAGTTGCAAGAAAAGAATAGGTTACCAGACATCGAACAGGCCCTTGTATACCGAACATTGGTCACTTAAAATATACACAACAAATTAACCATCAATTCTTCACCGTCGGTCCCCACAGAAATCAACCTTCACGAAGAAAGGCTTGTAGTTGTCAAGACTGATCTTCCGAAAGCCCTACATTTTTCTTCATTTGCTCGTCTTGCGAACAGGAACATCGAGAAGCAGCAGTTCTTAAGTTCGAACAAAGGATTTTGTTAGAATGAAACGTGTGAGTTTGTTGTAAAACTATCGTGCAATGTGGCGTAACAGTTCATTTGGATCGTCTGAATTCGCCACCACAAACGTGAATGTGGTTAAAGGCTGAGATTTTTAAAGGTGAATATATCAACAAATGAAACCACTCTTCCCCTTGTTTTCTTCTCCTGGTGCCCTTCGATCACGGCATTCAAATTCGTACGTGCCCATTTGATGGGATAGATAAAAAAAGGAAACGTTCCTCGATCTAACCAGATATGGCAATAAAACAACGAAAACAAATGTAACGTTCATGTAACAATGCGTTCTATTTTTTAATTGCAATTGGAGCGAGTTCCTTCTTCAGAAACGGAACGTGTAACGGGAACGCGTTCAAAATAATTAGAAGGAACGAGGAACGATATTTCGTTCCTTATTTTGAGGAACGTGTACAACACTGATTTATGCTGTTAGTGCATGATTATATATTGTGAACGGTGACTGGCGCACACTTAAAGGGACACTGACAGGGTATTGACGCTTGCTTAAGGTTTTTATTTGTACGTGACATATGAGAGCCCAGCTACCAGAACACAATTTGAGGCTCGAAGTTTGTTTTCTTTCAACCCGAAAACCGCCGATCGAGAACTGGCCAGTTAGAGTCTTGCTCACTCTCTTTTCCGTGGTTACTTGCCGTTTTATATGGTTCAGGCATTATGACCAAAAATAGTCGAAGTTGTGGGTAATCGAAGGCACACACTTAATACTACAAACAGACAAAAATAGGATACAAATTTTTTGTGGCCTCTATATTTCTTATTCCTCCCCAGTCCAGTTTGGGTTTCGAGCAGATGCGTTTTTTGTCTTTATTCAAAATACACGTGACACTGTAGCAAAATATTGATTGGTTAGTCTTGTGACACCAAAATAAATCGCCTTGCCAAAACAATTTTTTTTTCTTGAGGTGGATTGGGGGGGGGGGGGGGGGGGGTGTCAGTGCTTTTTTTAAGTAACACCGGCACTTGAGGCGCGCGATGAAACAGTCCAAGGAAGAAAAAAATAATTGATTTCAAGAGAAACGTAAAAATGTCAACTGGTTTTATAGGGGCTTCCTGATTCTAGATCGGAAGTAAATTATCGTTTTTAAAAAAAAAAAAAGGTGCCGATCGAGAAGAGAATCGTTCTGTACGCCAAGAGAGACCTGGGCTGGCTTGCTAGAAACAGCGTCTCAGCTGAGACCGGGAGAAAGAAAGAACTGCCAAAGCTAGTGCACGAGCTGAGCGGAACTGAAGCCGCGTCCCAAGACGCTCGCGCGCCCCAGCCTTTGCTGTGTTTTCTCCCAACCAGTCCCAGATGAGACGCTGTTCTAGCAAGCGGCCCTGATTCTCACCAAAGATCGCTCCAGAGCGTTCTATCTCGCCAAAAACTCTGTCCCTAAGAAAAAAAAAAAAAAGAATTTGATGGCATTAATTGTCCCGGTAAAGCATGTTCTTGTTTCGCAGGAAAAGAGCAGAAAACGTTTCTTCGGGCAAAGGAAACCCAAAACGTACGAGCCACAAGAAAGTATTGAAGAAGCCTCCTCGATGAGCGAAACATAACGTGTAAGTGTTTTTTTTTTGTTTTTTTTCATGACAGTTGGCAAGGTGCTGTGTACTTCGGAGTACCCAGTTGCGGGTTCGTGTCTAAACCTGAAACCGATAAGAGGCGTGGCATTATTGAATAATGTGATATTTTTTTCAGTTGTATACTCGTGTCTTACCACGTATGTACGAGTACTTTGCTACGGTGAGTGACCGCCTTTTTTCTCCCATTTTTTTATTGTTTGACCTAACTAAAATGACACAATGTTATTAGTCTGTCCTCTCTTACTTTTTATGTTTCTAAGATACGCGTCTACTTGAAGTGGGTGTTACAAAAAAAAAAAAAAAAAATTCCCCAGGCCCCTTTTATTTACCGCGTTTTCTAGGCAGAGTGTCAATTAAGTTGTTGGTCCTCCCGGTGGTGTGGGAGGCAGGTTCCGCTCCGATGGTCTGGAGCGTGGTGGCACGAACGTCGCTGAGTGACAGGTCGACTCGCTGCTTGCACTGAACTAATGTACATTTATTTACATGTCCAAGTTACAAGTCCCAACTTGGGAGACCATCCTGCCCCGTCAAGAGTCTTGGCCCCTCGGCCCCAATTTTTTTCAAATCGAATCCAATCCAAAGATTCCCCAAAATCCTCTCGGCACTCCTTTTTAAGGCCCGTAGGGGCCTCCTTTCCCCTCAGGGACCGACCAATATCTTCAAATTCCCCCACTCCCACGTAGTACACTGTTCTCCAATGGTCGGCGAGCTGTCAGCTTGGCGCTCCAACCGCCAAACTCAAATTCCTTGTTGAGTTGTTCTCTGCAATTTTCCCAGTCTGACTCGCGCCAACCACTAAGTTATTGCATCGGGCAAAAAGCGACAATTTTACACTAAGCGGCGAAACACTCTATACAGGCACACTTGGTTCCAAGCGCGGGCTCTTCCAGTCTCGGTCCGAGCAATCTCCCGAAACCCGAGAGGTTTCTTAGCGACTACGGGGGAACCTCTCCCACCTCTGGGCCGCTCTCGCCTCGCAAATGCTCCTTCCAAAACGCCGACACCAAAATCGAAAAAGAAAAAACAATGCCGACGCAACTCTGGAAAGATAAACTTGTCTAACAAAAGAAAACACCTTAATTAATAAGCATGATTTCTATATACTTAGCTATGTCGAGACTCCCAGGACGATTTCATAAGTGCAATTGTCTTTCCAGAGACGCGAAGCGTCTCAAGCAAGAAAAAAAAAAAACGAAAGAAAACAGAACACAAATGCTCGAATTGCGGGTCGGGTACGGTTCCCAATTTCGCGGATGCGGTTCGGATGCGGATACAAAGTCTGCGGACGCGGATCCGATGCGGATGATCAAACTGTTATCCGCGCAGGGCTCTAAACCTCATGGCCTAAAGAATATGAAAAAAAAAAAAAAAACACGCACGTTGAATTATTTTAATTCTGTGCACTTCCAACTAGACTATAAAATATTAAAATATATAGTATATTTGTTCTAACTACGACAAACATGTCTGCTTCAAGGACACCAGATTTTCGCGAGGTAAGATGTATTCTCTAGAAAAGTATTTCACGGGCATGCAGGCCCGAACTTCTTTTTAGGGCGTCCTTTTGCTGCGATTGTAACTCGAGACTCGTGTTGAAGTAATCACTCGCGCAGCGGTCACATGCATATGACATAGCCTATGCATGGAGACATAAAAGGAGTTGTATTAATGATGTTTGTTACCACCACCAGAATTTAACAAAGTTTCGTGTCTTTTTTTTTTGGGGGGGGGGGGGGGGGGGGTAGGAGGGGCTAAACCAACAGGGACGCTATAATTTGGTGCTTGGTGTTGGTGGTGGACCGGAACCCCAGTTTTGAGGAAGTATATACACAGAACCCAGCCTCACGGGCTCTGACCACAAAGCATTGACTGCGACCACATACCATCATTTGCCTAAATCCGGACCTCATGCCAGACGCCTCCATAACTTTGCAAGATTGGACACCAACCACCTGATTTCGCTTATACACCTCGCCCTTCGGGGCATGGTGTTCCAAGACAAACATAAAGACCCGTATGACATATGGCTCGACTTTATGCACGCCATCGAAGCTGAATGCGTCCCCTCCAGAAAAAGCGGAAACAAACCCCGAGCGCCCTGGATAACAAAGGAGATTCTGCTCCAAGCCCGACGGAAGCGTCAGCTGTTCGCACAAGCAAAGCGAAACAGCTGTCCCTTTACACTTGAGGCAGCCCCGCACCCTCCAGAGAAACCTGAGAAAACAGATAAGAAAGTCTCACCAAGATTATGCTTTGGACATGGCACAACGGGCTGTAAGGGATCCAAAGATATTTTGGGCCTATGTAAGGCGTAACAAACAGAACACGTCTGCTCTAAACATATGCCAGGACGGCAAGGCTCTGAGCGACTTGGAGACTGCGGAACTTTTTAGCAAGCACTTCGCCGCAGCATGGACACCACCCTGCAGCCTCTCATTACAACCAGAAACTTGCCCATCATCATCGCAGTCGGCCCCCTCGCCCCGCTTAGCTAGTATCCTTATCAACGAGGATGATGTCAAGGAGGCTCTCACCCGACTGAGTCCTTCACAGTCACCCGGTCCTGACGGCATCCACCCTGCGCTCCTTAAAGCATCTGGTCAACAACTAGCCCCATTACTGGCCCGACTGTTCCAGCAGCTCTTGGACACTGGGTGCGTCCCGCCCCATGGAAGCAGGCTTATGTCACTCCCATCTACAAAGGGAACGGATCCCCAGCAGACAAGCCAGAATCCTACAGACCAATCTCCTCAACATCAGTCGTCTGCCGTACCATGGAGCGAGTGTTAAACGCTGCCCTACACAGATACTTAAACGCCCACGCTCTTCTGTCTCCAGCGCAGCATGGCTTTCGCCCTGGTCGAAGCTGTGAAACTGCCCAGCTCACTGCTGCTCACCAGATAAGTGACAGCCTGGACAACTCCACGCCATGCGTACTGGTACCACTCGACTTTACCAAAGCGTTTGGTAAAGTAGACTACAAGCTCCTGATAACCAAACTGGAAAGCACCGGTATCGAGGGCCCCCTCCTTCGCTGGCTATCTAACTTCATCCTGCAGAGACAACAAAGTGTGACGTTCAACGGGTCAAGGTCCCAATCTCGAACCGTTCAATCTGGAATCCCCCAAAGGCACAGTACTTGGTCCGACCCTCTTTTCAATCTTTATCAACAATATCGTCCAGGTTATAGACTCCGCCACCATCATGTATGCTGATGATCTCACCCTCCTTCAACCGATTCAATCCCAGAAAGACTATAATCAACTGCAACAGGACCTTGATTACATCCAAGCCTGGACGATCAGAAGCAAATTACCCCTGAGTGCATCAAGATCTGCTACAATTCACTTCACCACAAAAAGGAAAGCACAGAATCCACCAGTAATTTTAACTGTTAATGGAACTCCATTGGAACAAAAGGAGAGCATATCCCTGCTGGGTGTCACCCTTGATAGCAAATTGAGCTTTACTGCACACGTCCACTCCGTCGCCTCACGTGCACGGCGGATGCTGGGATTCGTGCAAACTATCAGTAAGGGTCTGGGGCCTGCTGTGCTGGCGCAGCTGTACACTGCGCTGGTCCTGCCCTTATTAGAGTATTGCTCGCCTATCTGGTCGCCACAGGGAGCCTCAGCTCAGGCGTCACTAGAGACCATCCAGCGGCGAGCAGCTTACGGCGTCTACTGCCGAACCTCTCCAAGTCCTCGCTTTTTGCCACGTGACATCTCGACAACCCAACCCTTGAGAGCAGTACAGTGTCCCGCCGGCGAGATGTAGCCACCCTACGGTTGCTGGCTCAGGTGATTGGTCCTGGGATTCCGCAGGACGACTACCTTTGCTCTGTAACCCGTCGCAACGAACGAACCGGGCGCACAGACCCTCTCTTCGCGCGGAACCAACGGCACGACAACTCATGTCTCCTCCGGGGTGTGAGACTTTGGAGGTCCCTGCCTGACGCCATCACCAGCTTGCCCATCACAGACAGAGACGAGGTGACACAGCTCTACAAGGCAGCAGCCAAACACCTCTAAACCAAAACCCACGAATGTCTTGCATACCTTATCATACGTCACCCACCTCACTTTTCACCCTCTTCACCATCCCATCATCATCGTCCCACACTTCTCAAGCCAAGAAGCCTCGCATCACCATCATCGTCTAGCTGGCCACATAGGCACATATGTGTACGGGCGGAAACGCCTTCTATGCGACCTGTACTTAAATGTACAAATAAATATCTATCTATCTATCTATCTATCTAACTCTTTTCGCGAGTTGAAAGCGTTGTGGTGCCGCTCGAGGTTTTGCCAAAAACCTGTCGAAAAAAAAAAGTGAACATATATGTTTTGACGTAAAAAAATTTGCTTCGTAGATAAAGTTGACGCACACGAAGATATAAAAGAAACAAAGAAAATACATTGCAAAAGACAAGTCTGCCGGTTCGCCGCAAGGAGATATTTCGAGCTTTCCCTCCTAGAATTTTAAAACCCCGAGAGTAGAGTACAGGAAGCACCCACGAGTGTGCAAATAAAAGAAAAACTTGGTCACACACTGAGTTCTTCTTTCTGTCTACAGCACCGCCACGAGTTGGTAGAATGCTGGAGGCATTCCGGGTTACCTGTTGTTCAATCCCCACCCCTGCCCGTTTCGATCTGGATGAGCATCGTATTCAGGCGTACGGTCGTGCATCACAACTGCGTGATGCACGTTGAAGACACCAGGTTAGCGGGTTTACTGCACTGGCTAAATTTCTCATCTACAGCTGGGAGACTCATCGGCCATTGAGGCAGGCTAAGTTCCAACTGTATAAACAACCCCCCCCCCCCCCCCCCCTGCCCCCTCCCCCCGGGTCGCCTGCAGAGTTCGGCTAGAATTTCGTGCACGCGTTCGTTTGCTCCTAAGCCAGGCTGCCGACAGGACGGTCGCTGCTTGAATCCCAGCCGTGGACGTGATGACCGTCACGTACTCACGTGATCTGAAGCGCCAAACGCCACGAGCGAAGGCGTGGGCACGTCCGTGCCCAGCCGAGTCAACCAGAGGACGGCAGGTGCAGAGCAGCGCGCATGCCCTCGCTGTTTGACACGCGCACACTGTGCACCCCCCCCCCCCCCCCCCACCCTCTCTCTCTCTCATCTCACCCTCTTCCTCACTTCCCGGATGTCGCGTGCGAGGCGATACAGCTCCCTCCTAGGACTCCTGAACCAGAAACCCGCTTAAGCACCGCGCCACACTGTCGAATACAACTACAGAACAATTATGATCTTCTTATTTTTTACTTTATTTTAGTGGAAAGTCATTGGGCAGTAACAAAACAAAACAACACGTCACTGTCTCTTTATGAAGGAATTCGTTGTTTGCCAGTTTATTCAGGGGGAAGTTACCCCGCCCCAAAGAGCGTCTGATGTCTCTACTGAAGACGAGAAATCTATGCAGTGCTATACGGCCACTAACCTGGTGTCTTTAACGTGCATCACGCAGTGGTATGCACCAACGCACGTCGGTATGATGTTGATGCAGATAGAAATGGGCGGGGGTGGGAATCGAACCGCGCTTGACTGAAAATGAGTAGTTCCGCGTGAATCCGCAACAGTCAAAGCGGCAGCTGCGACACCTTATCGGACCTCAATGTATGTATATTTTCACTTATGTATCTTGAACCTCACGAGGAGGAGCCATCGCCAATGTCAGCTCGGAGAGCGACACCATTCATTTATATTTATACACGCAGAAAGAACCCCTCTGACGGACGCGGCGTGAGACTCGGTAGCGTGCATGATGCGACCTCACCGCAGCACCTATAGCGGGCGCTGTGCGTGACTGAGATGCGCAGCCGTCTTTAACACATGTGGTTTCTTAGGTGTAACGTTTAAGAGGGTGGCGTGGCTTTGTGATATAGACGCTTTACACACATGCCAAATTACATCCGCCATTGCTGACTTTCTCTTGTTTTACCGAGATACCGAGTTCTCGGGCGTTGACGAGTCTGTGGAAAGACCATTGATGGGGAAAAGGACATAGTAGAATCTAAAGTGGCAATGACCTGGCCTGCTATGTTAATGACGAAGGGAAGGGAATAAGAGGAAAGAAAAACTGAAGGTCGGTTATGGCGGCGCTCATGCACAGCTGCTGCAAAGCGTCAATAGCACGCTCGCTTCACTATCGGCGGCACTGGATGGGGCCCTGAAGAAATCGCAGTGGCTTTTAAGGATTTTATTTTTCAAGTATATTTGCTATATTGACGACGGGCGCCCTACAACACCGGACATCAACGTCATTTCGAGGGGAGGGAAGAATCTATGAACAACTACCGCTGGAAAACCCTTCTCTCCGACAGAGGAGAAACCTACGAGAGCGAGCCGATCGTTTTACATCGAAACTGTTCATGGCTAGGGTTTCGTGGATTTTTCGTGTGCAGTGACTAAAAACTACGCTCGCACCGCCCGCACGCGCACGCCTTCTCCGTATAAAATATTTGAAGTAAATAACCAAAATAAAGCGTTGACGAACGCGCGTGAGAGGTGCCATTTGTTTTAGGCTTTTGCTTTAGAACAGTTACTGTTGAAGACGCCGGCACGTGCGGCGCGAGGAACCCTGCATTCTCCTCGATGCTTGGGGCAATTTCGCAATAGGTCTATTCAGTAGATTAGTTATCGATAGGCATGCTTTTCAAGATTAGTAGACTCTCAGGTAGATAGTAAAGGTTCCTCAAAGATTTGCTGCTGTGCGACCCCCGTCGGCCGCGTCTACGCTCGCACCGCCCTCTCTTTGTCGTCGTCGTCGTCGTCGTCGTCGTCGCTGCGCACTATGCAAAAAGAAAGCTTCGAAAGGAAAGTGAATATCTTTCCACCGGTAAGTACGTGGATTCTTGAAGTTCATGAAACTTCTCTAATGATATAATTATATTTGTGAAATTGAAGGCAGTTGGTAACCATGTGTGGGACCCCAAAGGTCTGCCTCCATGCTCCGCCTCTTGCGGCAGCCAGAATGCATGGGAAATTGGTGGACCTTTCCCTGTAGAGTGAGTACATATGATCTCAATGCCCCGAGTGGCGGTCCCTTGCGCGTGTCTACTTTCCGCCGGGTGGCGGTCTCGTCGCGCGTGTCTAGTTTCCTCCGGCTCCTCGGGGCGGATCTGTGTTGTTTGCTGAACAGCTTCGCTGGTCATCCACTTAAACAGAGTGGAATGGCTCATGATTTTTTGGGGGTTCCCGCCGCCCGATGAGCACACACGGGGAGTGTGAGCGCTTTACTTAAAGGAGCTATGCAACAATTTTTGTACTTTGCGCAAATACCGCTTAAAACGGATCCCTAACGTTAATGACCTATGAAACACGCGTTCGTTTTTCACCCAACGCAATAGTAGTCCCAGAAAAAAATTAAAGAAAAACGAGCAGCGTTCGCCCCCTCAACTCGCAGCCAGAACAAGCGGCCACGTGATCTGGAGCCGATTATATGCCGCCAGTGTTGATCATAGCCACGCGCTGGGGTTGGCAAAGCGCAGGACACGCGCTGAGTTCCAGATATTGTTATGGCTCGGCTGTTGTCGTCGTTGCAGCGATTGGACACGGGTCACTACCCGAACGCTTCTCGAGCTAGCAATTATCACGAGCCCAAGTCGAGTGCCCACGCAATGCCCGGGTCCAATCTATGAACCGCATTCAAATATCGTCACTTGGGTGTACTGCGATCCCCGAGTTACGTCATAAAATTTTGCAAAGGAGAGATTGAATAAAAATGATCGCTTTTGTCCTTGAAATTACACCGCAACAATGGAGTTCCTTGGCCAATGGCGTTGCGTGTGAGTATCCTTGAGTCCCACTAGTGCCAGTAAGGTCGTGTCAAGTGAGAAACATTACAATTGGATATCGTTGCACAGCTCCTTTAAGGACGCACCTTGGCTGCACGAACTTAGGCGCAGCAGGCGCAACTGCCAACGCTGAGATCGAGTACCCCATGCGTGCAAGCACGTGCTGAGTGCGCGTGAGCATAGCTTGGAAAAAGTCGCATTTGCACGGAGTACTTGCCTGCACGAGCAGATGCATGGCGGCCGCCATATGCCCTGCTTACAATCGTCTATACTCACTGGCAGGATGAGAACGGCAAGACGTCCCTTTCAACGCTCGGCCTTTAGCACGCGCTCCTGGCCTTTCGCCGTGCTTTAGCCTTCGCGGGCTCGCTCGAGGCTCGCGAGACTCCAAGGCGTTATGAAAGGTAGGAAGCTAGAGCTGGAAGCTGGACAATTGACACGCCCCTCCGCCGTTCTCATGCTCTCAGTGACTGTGATATAGAGGAGGCAATGCCATAGCTGACCTTAAGGCTGCGGTCCCACGGCAGCCATCTTGAACAAGGCGTTAGTTCAACCAATAGATGGCGACACGCACCCGTGGGGTGGCCGAAACATTGGTTCACAGTGGGATGGCTCGAGCACCATCACGTTCCCCTCGTGGCCTTGCTCGCGCCGCTGCCAGCTGTGCTCAGCTAGCTCAAGTAGCGTGGCCCAGCAAACGGATGTATGCGAGAATGTCAGGCTGGGTATAAATTGTTGTCTGATATAGGGGGACGCGGTCGGCGGTTGTAACGTGCTTTCGCAATAAATCTTACCAAGAAGGAATCAAATGTTGATTGACGTGTCAATATTCTATCAATGAAAATTTCCTCTGCAGGAATGCACGCTCAGTAGACTCAACCAGTGGAAGCGGACGTCGAGTAAACTGCATCGCGATTTACGGTACTTACCTCACCATTTTAATGACGACTAAAATAACGTCACGAAATATTGTGTTTCACGGGGTCCGGAAGATGTTGTAAAGGTTGTTACATTATAGTTCCCGAAAAACAAACGCCGTTGCAATATTTTCGGAAGTACCGACACACATTATGTTGTAAGTACAGCTTAGGGAAACCATCAGAAGAAATAGGAAGACGTTTATTTGCAATGAAGACGCTATGAATGAACGGCGTTTAGCGACGGCAAGTTATGAGCGTTCGGGAATTTATAAGTTGACGTGATTGCTAACCATGGACATGCGGACAATGAAGACCAGTTTTGTCGGGAGATGGTGTTGTGGTGATGACCGGATATCGGACGACTCATGGCAGACGAACAAGCAAGTTTCTTCTCAGCGATTGGTAAGTGTCCAGTTTCAAGCACAACACGTGGCTACCGACGTTGTCGACGTTTCGAACACTTACCGCTTTCGACAAAAGTCCTGGCACCTGGGCTAACTTTGTGGAAAGACTCGAACAGTAACTGAAAACGATCCACTATTCAGTCGGTGGGTGGCGAAACGTATCCACATCTGCGGAGTCATGTACGATGCGTACTCTAAGTAGCTGGAAGTTTACACAATGTCTGCCACGACGTCCAAACACGTCATTGACGTTCTACGGTCTCTTTTACCTACTTTTGCCCTACCGAAAATACTTTTCTCTGATAACGCGCCAAATCTTGCTTCAAATAAAATAAACAAGTTTTTGAAGAAAAAAAAAACGGCATCAGGCATCACATTAGTGCACCATACCATCCTGCAACTAACGGGCAAGCAGAACAGATGGTGTGCGAAACGAAAAAAAAAAAAATCCCTTTTGAAGCTTACGGAAGAAGCAGTTCAGTGAAGAATCGCCAGGTTCTTGTTCCGGCAGCACGCGTCGGTCTCATCTTACACGGAAAAAAACCCGCCGAAGCAATATTCGGCGGAAGAATAGCCACACCCCTCGATCTCATGATACTATCGCTTACGAACAAAGATCGAGAGATAACCACATCGGGAGTAATGGCAGTTTATTCGGTCGGACAACTCGTCTACGTCAGGAATTTCAGCGGAAGTCTGGCCTTCCATGTAAAACTTGAGTAGAAAAGGCTCTATGTTGGTTGACCAGGAGGTGTCATCTCTCTGAATAGGTTGGATATCAATGCCCTTAAGTGTAAATATAACTAAATCACAAACCTTTCTTTGTGTATTGTGTAACTGCCCTTGTATTTGATAGTATAGAAGCTACGGTGGTAATCTGGACCTTTCACACCAGACTCCTTTTTCTTATTTTTCGCCTCATACTCCTTTGCGGTTTAAGTATGCTTCAAGAATCTTTTGGAACGGGGACACTTTACGTCAACGAGGCCATTTGTTCCAAGCAGTCAATCAGGGAATGCTGCTAGAAATCCGTCCCTCATATTAACGAATAAGCCGCGCTTCTGCACAGTGCAGTTTTCCTGTTCCACGTACAGTTGTAAAGCAACATCCTCATTGATACTACCATATACTGTTGCGGGTGAAGAAAGTCTTTGGGTACACGATACTTGAAACAAGTATCACCCCGCCCCTGCCCGTTTCGATCTGGAAGAGCATCGTACCGGCGTGCGGTCGTGCATCACTACTGCGTGGCGCACGTTGAAGACCCCAGGTTTTCGGTTGTACCGCACTGGCTAAATTGCTCATCTACAGCTGAGACACCAGACGCCCACTAAGGCAGACTAACTTCCGGCTGAATAAACATACACACAACATTTTGCAATTAGACGCATAATAACAAATAACACAGTGTGCCGCCTCTTTTCTTTGGATGCCTTTTTTTCTAAACCAGCGCAAGCTCGTGCGTTCTCTCTTTTGAGACGGTTAGAACGGTCGCGTATAAAACCCGCGTTTCTCCTACCCGCCCGCTTCCTCCTCTCATTATGTGTATTTGGTCATAACTAAATAAGCTATAATAATGGTGTATTATTCATATTTACTTTCAGTTTCAGTCAGGGAAAAGGAGTTTCGCGGCAACTAGAGCCAATAAATGAGCTGCGCTTAGAGTATCGGCACTCTCTTCCCCGACAGTGTTGTGAACGCCGCCAGTTTGGTGCTTGTGCAGAGCAGGCGCAACTGCCGATCGTCATGATTCAAAGTGCGACATCGTCAGCATTAGATTCGGTGTTAGGAAGCTCATGTAATGTTGCTTTGCTTTGTCGCAAACTGTTTAAAGTGGGGGACGGAAAAGCGTTTCTTGTGATTTCAGATAAAGCTTCAAATAACTGGCAACCATAATTTTAAGCCATACTAAGGCCAGGCGTGGCTACTGTGAAGCGTAGCTTATTTAATAACACTATTCATGCTCTTGTTCAAGAGGCTTGTAATACCTAGGGTGCCTCATTGTCCTTCTGTTTGGGGTGATGCCACCCTCTGTACTACCCGATGCCGACAGCACGCGCTCACGGAGAAAATACAAAGAAATCGACGAAAACAAAATGTCGCCATAGCACAATCAGCGCCACGAGCGCGTGCAGGGACACGCTCTTTCACGCGCTTCTGAACAAAAAATAAAAATAAAAGAGGGAGACAAAATGGCCAGATGTCGTGCTCCACCCTAAGCAAAGGGCACATGAAGTGCTCCACCCAGTAATACCTGGAGGGGCCATATCCTAAGCCCCGTGGATTCCACAAGCCACTACCTTTTGACACCTGCCTCTTCTTCATTGTTCCCGCTTGTGCCAGTAAATTAGCTACGGTTCTGAGTAACGACACTTGGCCATATTGTGGCTTAAAATCATGGTTGCCAGTTATATGAAGCTTTATCTAAAATCACAGGAAACGCTTTTCCCTCCCTCACAAATGTTTAAACAACCCGCGACAGAGCATTGCAATATTGCATCAGCTTCCTAGCACCGCATCTAATGCTGAGGAAGTCGCACTTTTGGATCATGACGATCTGCAGTTGCGTTTGCTCTCAACAAGACCCTAAATGGCGGCGCCCAAAACAATTTTGGGGAACGGAGTGCCGATACTTTAAAGCTCATTTAGTGACTCTAGGCATAAAGTGAACTCGGGTGTATTCTTTTCCTCTTCGTCTTCATTGTTTATTGATTTCAATCATATCGAATAATGAACACATTATATCACGCTACGCTTGTGTAAATATTGGTCTTAGATTTATTAGCCTGACTCAGTACTTAAACCATTCAGTTATCGATAGTAAATCTTCCAATATATTTTTTAAATATGAGGGTAAAAAGACACGGAGATTGATGATGATACAGACGCCAACGCCGCCCTCGGAAATTTTTTGAACATTAGAAATCAGCAGTTTGTCTGCCATCCGCCAGGTAGCGCAACAAAACACCCAAACAGTTTTTAATTGTTTTTAAAATTAGCTAAGCTCTACACCTATTAAGAAACCAAAGCAATATCATTGTGAAAATTTAATACATCGCAACGTATATCTATTCCAAACTATAAATGTTATGAAATGCCAATAAATCTGTTTGATGTCCAAAACAGATATGCGTCAAAAACAGGTAAGTTTGAAGGGCTCCTGGAGCGTTATGACTTTGAAAATTAAAAAAAGCCATCGTCCACCTCTTGGGCAACCATTGTAGCTCTAAATGTTATAAAAGATTTTATCATAGTTTAATTATTTCTTCAGCGGCATTTGAACTACCATGACACGAAGCACAAAAAAGTGCTACGTTTGATATAAAATATCTAAACAAAAAAAATTTACACAACATTAAATTTTTTTCTGTATATTGCCAATTATAAGCACTACATCTGTAGCTAATTTCATTGCCCTAGCTCTTGTCATTAAAAACATATTAGTGCGGAAAAATGTCAATTTTAGGGCAATATTTGGAGGGATGAAAAAAACAAAGTAGTGCAAATATCAAAAAAGTGGATCGTTAGATTCTGCTCCGACATCATCTTAACAAAACTTCTATATTGGAACCGTGCTATCTTTAATGGATCGTTCATAAAACATGAACTAGCGGAGCAAGTGAGGGTCCGCGCCATCATATTCGCAACGTTACAAATGCGCATGAACAGTAAAAACCAACACATACATAATATCAAATGAAAGAGGATTGCATTGCCTTTCAAATGACATCAATCCCACAAAACAGTATTTAAAAGGAGATGAGTAATGGCCTGCCGAAAAGTACCTAAACTGCCACATTCAGTGGGACCGTGGCCTTAACCATACCTTTTATTCTCTTCACTCCGCTTCATCACTCTGGTCGCACGCCAGGTGACTGCCTTTCTAGACACCACAGTGCGAGCTCGAGTCCCAAACGTAGGCTTCAGGTGGGTTCATCTACGCGCTCGGGCCACCAGAGCTCGACATCCCAGGGAGAAAATCGAAGCTCAGCAACAAAGTCTCGAACCTGGCGAGTTTCTCTGCAAACTCTCGTCCCCAGTTTGAGGGCACATATTGCTACGATCGCGCATAAGGGCCCCGCAAAAGGCTGACAGCATTTTTGCTGTTCCGACGACTTTCTACTGCGCTTGAGAGCGCTCGGCAGTCTCTTCCGTGGATACTCCATCGAAACTCCCGTTACACCGTATAAATCCTCGTGGCAATATGCCAAGTATCTATTCAATTAATCCTCGCCCTTACTCAAAGATCTCCTAGACAAGAGAGCCAAGAGCCAAAAGGGGGCGCCACTGGCCCTTCTTTCGTGCAACCGACAAATTCCGTCTTCGTAAAAAGGGGGGCAGAAAGGCGGGCTTTCCCGATCAAACAGCCTCAAAAGGACATCGCCAAGACTTTCGTCGACTTGGTCTTGGCGGGTTTACTATCAGCGGCTAAACTAATCACGTACAGTGAATGCGGCCTGATCCTACTTTTTTTTTTTTTTTTTTTGAATGCGTGACTGGTTTAGCCAGGGATGAGACACGCACAAAGCGACGAGCGCCGTGACGATCGGTGCACTAGACTTCTGGAGCTCCTTGACTGGCTCCGTCAGATCCCAGCGTTAGTGATGCGGTCGGACATAATGGGAAACCAAGTATGACTTGGAGGGAGAGGAGAAGACGAGAGGGACACCGAGCTCTGGTTCGAATGATTAGTGGGTATAAAGCTAAAGCTCTATACCCACTCCTTTGATTGCACTGCACTCGTCGAATGCGTTAGTACGAGGAACGCCGACATGAGGCGTTTGGCTTTCGCATTTGAACGTGTTCGAGGAATGCAGTGGAGATGAAGGCAGCTAGCGTTAGGTCTCTACCCACTAATCATCCGAACCGGAGCTCGGTGTCCCTCTTACCTCCTCCTCTCCCTCAGTTTCTCGGCGAATAGAAATAAATCTGGTGTAACTCGAGAAAAAATTTTACCTGATACGTTGCGGAAGAAAATATTACGGGTGGACGCTGCCACGTCCGCCTGCTCTTCTGCTTCTCAGCTAGAATGGATAATGCTCATTCGAACCGCACCGGGTCTTTTTTTTAGTTCACTGTTGAGTCGAAGTTGGCATATTGGGCACTGACGAGTCAAACGCCAGAAAGAGTCATTCTACGTAGAACTTCTCGCGCTCGAGCCTTTTTCAACATGCGCAGGCGAGAAGAGCAGTGCCGCTCGCTTCATTGGAAAAAAAGAAAGGACGCTGTTCACGGACGTGCGCGCTGTCAATGACCAACAATCAGAAGGAACATTGACAACGCCCTATTGCTGTTCGCCGCTTACTTCACGGGTACAATCGAACATCCCTTCGCGCTAAATCGCGTCTCAATTACATTAATTAAGCCGATGCTGTTGAAGCCGCCGAAGACCGGATCCGTTGCGCGAGTTAGGGCGAGAATTAAGTGTCAAATTTCTGGCGCACCGCCACCGCCGTCATCCCCGCTATTAATACGTTGAAAGTTGGAGTCGCATCCCGTGATTTAATTTGTTTACGAAAAGACAGTCATTAGGCGGACCCTCCCCCCCCCCCCTCCCCCTCTTTCTTTCGCTCTCCTCCCTCCTGTGTTGGCAAACTCCACGGGATTCACTTCCTTAAAACACCGAATTGAATGCTGAGGAAGTCGCACTTTTGAATCATGACGATCCGCAGTTGCGTCTGCTCTGCACAAGCACCAAAATGGCGGCGCCCAGAACAATGTCGGGGAACAGAGTGTCGATACTTAGAGCGCAGCTAATTTAGTGGCTCTAGTTGGCTGTATTGTTCGATGTCACCGTGACGAGCCTTATGAGCTTCTATGTGCCACGCATTAAAGAATGTCACGTAAATCCGTGGAGTGCTCGACTGCGGCGCGCCCCAGACAGCTCGTGAAAATAAAATGTGGTAAATTCGATCAATAATTTTACTCAATTAAGCGCCTTGTACAGATTTGTGGTCCTCACCATCGTAGGTGAAACAAATCGGTAAACAACTGTACAGGGAAGACAACCGGAACTCTCGTACGTCTGCCTTTGGCGAATATGCTCGCTGCGATCTTTGTCAGCGAGCGACACGCTCTTTTCAAGTCAATTTCTGTCATTGTGTAGTATGACCTTAGTGTCGGCGTGCTGAAGGCTGTGCTAGGAATGTTACACCATATTCGCCGAGTTTTGTCAGGTAAGTTCTTGATTTGTAGAAAACAATAAAATCAAACAGATATCGAGTCATAAAGAGATCCGGCAGTAGCAAAGTGACTGAAAGGAAATCTTCAAAGGGTGAGTTTTCAAAGTCAGATTTGTTCCAGTAATCAAATCGCACGTTTTAACCTGAACACCTGTGCACAGGTTAATACACTATAGTGCAAATTTCAGAACCTGGGACATTGAAACAAAATGTACAAGCAGGTACATATTTTGAGCAAGACAAAATGTCCAATCGACAGGTTATAACAATCAATGAGACAAAATATCCGTTGCGTCAAAACGTCCAATAATGGATTTTTGGTCCAGCTCCAGTTTCAGTTTCACCTCTTTTTTTTTTTTTTTTTTTTTCAAGGAGGGAGGAAAGGGGGAATGGGAGGGAGTTGGAGAAAGCTTCTTAATACTAAAGGCGAACTAGTCGCCTGACAGGCGCAGCAAGCGCAAATAAGAGAAAAAGGGGGAGGGGGGAGGGGGAGAGACAAAATGCAGAAGCACATGGGTGATGCCACGTCAGTTCAGGCAGCGATGGTCCGGGTCGTAATTTAGATATTTTTGTTAAAAATATATATCAAAGTCATGTTCTTGTGAGGAACGTTCAGCTCTATATGAACGCCGCAATACTTATTTTTTTTTTTCCGGCGAGATATAAAATAGGAAACCTCAAGGGCGTGGAAAGTGAGAAGATTTCACGTTGCTACATTGCACAGTCGTCATTTCCTCATCTAAGCTTTCACGTCACCATAACTTTTTAAATACTTCTCACAAAAAGACATACAACACATAAACAAAAAAATTAAAAATACCAATAAAATATTTTTATGCAAAAAAAAAAAATCATACACGGCATAAAAACGCGTTTCAAAGACATATTTAAATTTTTTTTTTTTGCAAATAAATAATTTTTTGTAGTACTTTACAAAACACACTGAAATGCGTGTCTTTAAATAGTTTTTACGAAAATATAAAGATAATATACCCACCCTTAATTGTCTTTTTGTTATTAACGCGGAAATGCGGCTGATTTCTCAAAATGTGGCAAGATTGGGCGTCGATATTTAAAACACTCAATCTTTTATTTTATTTTTTTTTAACTCCCCTTGGCATTTTGAAGTGATGGCAACCTGTGATGACAATACATTGAGTAAAATATGACCTCGGAACGGGAAAAGCCACGACAAACCTTCACTCGGAGCAAGCCGACGTCTTCGTTATAGCGGCTTTGCCGCATAACGTCGCCTTCATGGAAGCGTCAAAAGCTGGAAAGCGGGACTCTATCGTAAAGGGTGGAAAGCCCTTATTTTCCAAGCACTGCTTTATCGTTGCGTGACCATACCCTCCCCCCCCCCCCCCCCCCCCCCCCCCCCGTGCCCCCTTCTTCCTACCCCTTATCTCGAACAAGAAACGCCTTCGAACGTCACTGCTTGCGGCAGTTACGATTTGTACCTCGAAACCCAAAGCTAAATATGTGAAGCGCCATTTACGGGAAATTAAGGTGATAGTAGTTGTAAGGGAAAATATGCAGGTCAGTTGGTCAGGAAACATTGCAATGTAAACCCTGAGACGAGGAAAAAAAAACGGACAGCGCGAAACGAAATCTTGAACTCAGCTGAGCTTATTCACAAGAAGAACGACAATAAATGCATGCCCACACAGAAAGAAAAAATAAGGAAGATAAAGGCACGCCACCGCAAAGACTTGACCGAACCTAACCGGACAAAGTAAATCACTCCAAGTTTAAGGACAGCAACGGGAACGGGCACCTCTCCCATAGACCTAAACAGATGAGTTTCACCACACTAGGTGAACCGACCGAGACAGAACTCCTAACCCCCCTCTCCTATTTATCCCCCTTCCCCAACACACACCAACACACAAACTACACTCCAACACCGAAAACGACAAAAAACATTACAATGAAGGAAACTTTCACAGGATGATTCAAAACAAAAAAACGGCTGACTATCGCTATGCTTACAGGAGACTCGATGTCTTTGGTTCTCAATAAGTGGAACTGCCAACAAACAACACAAGCTTAACCATGCGCGACACACCGATTACATCTACAAGGGAAGGCATAAGTTGATAACCAACCACAAGAACATTTTCTTTCGGAACTCTGACCGGATATTCGGAGCCGGGAGAGAGGAATTTAGAACCTTTCAAATAGGCGTTTGCGAGGACGTTCTAAGTTCTGCCATATACGAAGCGAGTAAGAGCCTAGTGTCAGATCGAACAGACATGGCCCAACGATTCAGCACCGTGCGATTGTTCTGTGTGGACTATCTACGGAGACACAAGAAGAAAGTGTTTAGCGATAAGCACCTCGTACCGGTAGGGAGACTCAACAAAGAGCGGTTGGAAAAGCTACTGGCTCCACAAACAGTGAACAAATCTGACCTTTTATGCCAGCATTGCTACAAATACCTCCAGAATGAGATTGCTTCTCCTCACAACGTGAGTACATCAAACTCTTCTTTCCGGGACTCTGATGAAATTCTGGCTTAATTTTTTTGTGACAGTATAGCAATCCTTTTGTTTTGTCTGGCCGGAACACGTTCGTAATGCAGTGGTACCTCATAAAGCGGAGGGAGTTGTGTGCTGTGAGGAAGCTTTTAAAGTTGGTGGGCCGCAACTGCGACGACAGTAGAACAGTGAGCCACTACGCCCGTATTCCTGTAAATGAAGCCTACCCTGTATTCAAAAATGAAAATGCAGCTTTACCCGTTTTATCTTAACAGCGCCTCCCTACTCTTTCCGTGAGCGTCTGTACCGCCGAGCTCATCCTGCTTCGTCATTTGGGGGGGGGGGGGGGGGGGGGGGTAACGCCGTTGAACCCCCCCCCCCCCCCCTCCCACCCCCGAAGTAAAATCCTGACTACGCCACTGCTACCCATGCAATATCGTTGCACAGGCCCTTTAAAGGGGCCCTGCAATGACTTTTTGCTGGTTTTTAATTTGCACCGAACCTGAGCGCACTAAACGAAGTACCTTACTGAAACTTTTTTTCTCTCGAATTTCGCTTTATTTTGAAAGTTATAAGCAAATTAAAATGACAAAAACAAGCAAAAAATAACCTCCTTCATGACGTCCTTGGTCGTTTGAGTGGCCGTGAACTAGGCGAGGGGTAATGAGCTCAGCGAGCGCTCACGGCTGCCGCACTCCGCGTCGACGGCTCGAGAGGGCGCCATTAAATCATGTTCTGGATAGGCTGTATGAAGCGGGCAGCCAGGGCGGCTCGCACTGCATTTGCTGCTCGATTAAACACTAATTCGGCGTGATAATTCATTGGCCACAAACAACAGCAAACACGGGGTAAAGATCAGTTCGGAATGGGAGCCACATCGGGCTACCATACCGCGAAACGGCCAAACCGCCAAACAAAGCTGCTCGCCGAAGGCCTTCGGAACGCTCGGAGCCGGTCGGATCCTCTACTCCCTACGATCGCTGCGCCGCCGCGTACATCCGAGACCTTTCCGTGTCGGCGCCTGATCTCACTATTCCTTTCTAGTAATCGCCACCTTTTCCACCGCTTGGTGGAGGGTATGTCGACGGGTCATTTCTTGTTTCCATACTTTATAAACTGCATTTGTTGCTTTTCTGATCTAAAATACTGAACAAAAACAACTTTCATAAATAATTGAAACGGTTCGCGCCACTTATATTTCGTATTTCGACTAAAAAGAAGCTTTTAGCGGCTCTGACCAGTAGTAAGACCAGAACCAAAGACGTCACATGTCGCGCGCTTTCGGTACCGCGGGTCGCCCTCGTCGGTGGAGGAGGTTTCCGCGTACCTTTTGCCTTGCCTCAACACATTCGAACGGTGCGTGTGACTACTGAGTGTTATTTGACTTCGCCTTTCCGCGAGCTCATGTTAAAAAGCGTGGCGATCCTCGACAGCTCGCCCGAGTACACCTGTCCTTTCTTCAGTTTCACATCAGCCAACGCGCCGAATAGACCCTTTCACAAATTCAGTGACATCTAGTAGCTCAAATATCAGTCTAAATGTTCTCACGCTAAGTGGTTAAAGGATCCATGAAACGAATTTTGGGCTGGAGTAAATCAATTTATTTTGGGATTTTACTAATAGCACATCGTTCAGTGGGCCAAAAGAACAAAGGTAGAAAGTCAGAAGCCTGACTTTCGCTACGAAAATTTGCAAAACATAGCGGACTATTTCGTACCTCCTTCCCTTCGTAAACTCTCCGCCTTTCACTGTGATACATCCGCGGACCCCGCAGCGCGTCACCGGGCTACTAGCCACTAGAGCACTATATGGCTCCTACGGAGCAGAGTAGCGCAATCCTTTGAACCCCGTGTTTTGCCGACAACATGGCCGACAGAGCGGCTCGGCGCGAGTCACGTGGTACTCAGGGTTCCAGGAGGCGGCCCGCCCTATGGGAGAATACATGGAGATCGACATAGCACGGCTGATTAAAAAACTAACGGCGAGTTCACATTTTTCAAAACTAGCCTGTCGTGAAGTTAGTAAAGCGCTAAACACTTTATCGAAGTTTTAATAATATCGGATGCGTGTGCACATTTTGAGAAGGCAATTTCCAAGGCAATGGCGTTTGAAGCAGACGATTTTTGCTCGCTGCGGAGATGGGCTTTTCTGGTTGGCCGGAGCGGGTCACGTGAACGGTGTGACGTCGCCGTGTCGTCTGCTGCATGATGCCGCTCAGGCAATTTTTAAAAAAAAGTTACGTCCTTGTATGGCACAAAACTTATCGCATATTATTCTAAAATGTTTCATTATTATGTCAAAAATGATTTCCATTCCGCACATCCCCACAAAACTGAAGAAACAACGATTTTCTCACGTTCTCCATGCATTTTTGACCGCAGTTGGAACCTCCGGGTGTTCGCCGCTAGTCGCCGAGAGACGGCGTTCTAGATTGCGCTACTCTGCTCCGAAGGAGCTATATAGTGCTCTACTAGCCACCATAACCGGGCCCCCGCAGCGCGTCACCAGGGCCCAAGCGCACGTCACACGACACCGGACCTCACTTAATCCCTTTACCCCTAAGCTGACATTGCGGTGGAAGCTACGCGCTTGCCGGACCAATCAGCCGTCTCCCTTTCATCACCTGACCTCATTCTCTGCGGGTCGGTATGCGCGAGAGAGCATGATCACGTGGAAAATGTGTGGCTGGCCCAACGAGCACGTAGCTTCCACAGCACTGTCAGCTTCGGGGTGAACGGGGTGGGGAAAGCAACTATACTTCGTCTCATCCTACGATGGACTAAAGGCCAAAGCCACAGACCGCCAGGTCCAATCACGCTCCACGCTATACTAAGGCACGCTTAACATTGATTAGGGGTGGACGAATTATGCTCAAATCCAAAAGCGCCACATCATTTCTATAGCTTAGACGCTGCAAAGAGCCTATATGTCGTGGCTTTCTTTGCGATGTAAAATTGTTAAGTCACTCAGTGCTCTTCTATTCGAACCACTGTCCACCCGACCCCTCATCAGTGATCCGAGACGCGGGCACCGATTCGTGCATCGAAGCGAAATACCGCACAATTTCTAAGTGGCTCGTGATTGGATATGGCGGTCCGTAGCTTTTTCCTTTAGTCCATCGTAGGCTGAGACGAAGTATAGTCGGAATTTTGAGCAACGGGCTAATCTTCTAGGGGGACAATGGCTGTGTCCGGCTACACAAGCCAGATTCCGAGCAAGAGGGGACTCCCCCCTTTCCGACTTCTTGAACTGCTTGGTACAATGCGTGATTTATGAGTTGAGGAGGAAAGCTAAACAGAAAAAAGTTGAAAACGCGTTTCATGACTCCTTTAAAATCGTTTAGCAGAAATGATCGTTCACTTTCCTTCCATCGAAAACCTTTGAAACACCAAACAAACTGGAACGGGTTTATAACTTCTAAATGAACTGACTACTACTACTACTTCACGATTAAAGGGGTCATTAAAGGATTTGCAACTTTTGCTATAACCTGCCTAGAATGAATGATTGTATAACTTACAGAACGCACTTTTTTCCCTCTCTTCGCAACAGAAGTTGCAGATTTTTTTGAATGCTTTAGCATTCCTGCTTTGTTACATGCGCTGACCTTGGACTGGTTTGGAGCACACGTTTATACAGTTCGCAACGTCGCCACGGGATGGCGCCACAGCCCCACTGGCTGTTAAACCTGGATAGGAAACAACTTCCGCAAGCGAGACAGATGGCGGTAGGGTGCGTATTTCGAGAGGCTTGGCGATGGGACGCATAGCAACGGAGGCCGTACTAGATTGTCTGGTTATAAGGGGTGACGCTGTGACATAACACCTAGCAACCGAAGATCGCCAGTGACGTCCCCCTTCGCCAATTTCGGCGCCGCGCAGAGGGGGACGGCGGGTGCATCACTGGGGCGCGTGTCGAACTCTTTATTTATCATTAATGCCGCTCAAGAAAGCATGTCTCCCACGTTGAACCACATAGTTACAGAACGGTAAAGACTGCGTGCCATGCTTGACAAAAGGCGTCTGCCCAAAATTAACCGTTTTGATGTGAGGGCGCATCTAAAACTGTCGCATTATAAGCTTCTCAGTCACCCAGAGTGTGGCGAGATTGGACAACAGGACCGAACTTTTTCTTCACTCAACTCCTTTACAGCGTTCTCTCTGCTAAATAGGAAAGGGTGGAGGGCTCTGTGAGAGGAGCTTATTTTGTTATTCTTGCCCGTAACCTTTTTTAAACCACAGTTTTTTTTTAAATGTCGGTGACTGTGATGGGTCATGTTATATTATAAATTACCAAGCAACTTGTACCAAACATATATTTTTATATTTTAAATTTATCTTCAAAGGGAGAACAGATGTAACAAGATACCTACGTCTGGCAAAGTATCGCGATACAAGCGATACATCTTAAATGTATTTCACTACTGAGATACAAATACATTTTTAAAATCTATCTCGATATAGATTTACATATACTCGAAACTATTTCGAAGATACTATCGCGATACATTTGTATCGCGATACTGCCCAGTTCTGCCGCCAAGGCATTGATTGTATAACTGAATCCAAGTTGAATACTGGCGCACTGCTCCTGTAACCCGTCCGATTGGTGAAGCGCATTTGATTGTAGTCACCCCGTCGTGATCTGGGCGAGGGCGTCAACATCACGATCCCCGGAACTGACTGAGCGATGTGAGGCTGCGAGAGAAGAAAATGACGGCTAGACTTCATTTGAGTTGAAGATATTTTGATTGCTGCCTTTGTAGCGTCTTTCCTCCTAGCATGATAATTAGAAGCTACGCGAAGTGTCGGATATGAAAGGGGACGGAGGACCAGCGACCCGGGGGTACATACGTAGATGCGTCGTGCTAAATTTATGTAGGCTATTTATGAGGGCAGCCGTGTAATATTAGGGCGTAGTCAGTGACGCTAGTCTAGAAAATCACGACACCGGTCGATGACTTCCGGGTGGTGTGCGAAGAGTGAAATTTCAACTGGAATCGAATTCGAATCGAACAGTGCCGAAGAGTTGCCCCCCTTCCCCCCCCCCCTTCCCCCCCCCCGAAGAGTTGCCCCCCGCCCCCCCCCCCTTCCCCCCCCCCCCCCCGAAGAGTTGCCCCCCCCCCCCCCCCCCCAAGTTGCTACCCTACTGAAACGATCCACTGGGAATGACAAAATATGGTTTTCCCTTGTTTTGTTTTTTTTGTTTTGTTCTGTTTACTAACTTGCTTTCTATTTCATATTTCCATCCTTTTCCACGCAAACGAGAGTCTGTAATATTTATTTTTAATCATGGTTTCCATTTGGAGTAGATTAGGTTCAGACTGCATGATCATGGATGCATAAAGTTTTGACCACAAAACCGTGTATTTTTTCTAACTTTCTTCCTGTAGGCTTCAACCAGTAGCATTGGACTGTCCACTCATCCCGTGCAAACCGCAAAGACACCCACCGTACTAAAAAATCAGAGCCAAATTCATTTGACTGAAGTAAAATGCAATTGCTCCCTCGATCTTTGAATCTCAGTAAAATGAATAGGTGGGCTAGTTGGTATATGTTTAACTTGTAAAGCGCCTAAAAACGAGGACACGAGGAAGAAGTAGAGCTTGGTCTTGTCTCTTCGTCCTCGTGTCCTCGTTTTTTAGGCGCTTTACGAACTCCGAGAAATCTGGCGGACGTGATTGGCCAGCACCGCACTTGACCTCGGCACCGGCCAGTCATTTCCGCCGGATTTCTCGCCGACTTTTTCGCCAAGTGTCTAGATTAGGGTCCCAGCACTCTTTTCGGAAGACGACTGTTTCAGTGAACATGGGGCAGGGTTCTCATCATGGCCATGTGACCACACCACACCTGCACCGAGGTCTCAACGGAGCGTCCTGGAACAGCCCATGGTCCACGCCCGCCTGCGCGACAGAGTAACCTTCCACATCGAGACCTGCCTCCTGCGAGAACGGTGCCACAACAGGACAACTACTTCTGTTGGTCTTGCGGCCGAAGGAATCACGCCAGGGAGAACTGCCCTGCACTCAACTCGCAGTGTTTCCAGTGCGGTAAAATCTGACATTTTGCCGTCGTTTGTCGAAGCGGCGCAGCACCGCCTGCTGTGGATGGTGAACGCCGGCGGCCATCATTTCCAAGTCATGGCCGTGGACAGACCTCCAGACGCCCGCGAAGGCCTGGTCCGACCTCCGCGTTCGACTATAACGCCACCAGCAACGGTACTGTTCTCGTCCTGTCTTTGAAGTCACAGGGCCGCAGCCTGTATGACGCCTTCATTGCTGACGTAAAGGCTTGCCTCTCCAGTTCCTTCAGCGGCGCCCGATCGCCGTATCATCGAAGCGTTCAAATCAGCTACGGGCAAATCTACCGAATGCCCTAAGCATCTGTCCACAATCGTCAGGTCAATCTTCAGTGCAATTGGGGGGCTCTAACGCAGTCCGACCTCAGTCAAGATCACCGACTACCCAAGGCATCGGTTCATTCTCATCGGTACCACTGGTCACGAACACCGCCCGATCACAGTCCCTAAGTACAGACAGCGTGGACGAGTTTTTCACGAAGGTGAACCAGCCTGCGGTAAGCTGTATACACAAGCTTCAAGCCCTCCTGTACAAGATACACACACTGTCAAGGTGCGCCGAAACGTACCTTCAGTACAGTCAAGGCTACGTCGCCTGCTCATCAGCCTGCGTGAAGCGGTCTCAGAAGAAATTTTCATCCTCGAGCGCCAAGGCGTCATCGAAAGAATAAATCCGTCAGAGTGTGTCTCGCCAATCGTTGTAGTAAAGAAAAAGGATGGCAGCATCAGGATGTGCGTCGACTTGCATGCGACTTGCAACCAAGCCGTCGTATTAGATTCCTTTCCGCTGCCACACATAGAGAAGCTCCTGCACTCATTGCACGAAGTATCTCATTTTTCGAAGCCGGACCTGGCGTCCACTTACCACCAGATTCGACTCGACCATGTGAGCCGAGATCTGACGGCATTTATCATTCATGAAGGATTATTTCGCTTCAAGCGAGTTTGTTTCGGGTTGGGCATCCGCTCCCGCAGCGTTTCAGCAGATCATGTCTAGGGTTCTAAAAGATTGTAAGGATGTCCAGTTTTACCTAGACGTCATCATTGTGTACGGGTATTCACAGGAAAAACATGACTGGAACTTGCGTCAAGTTTTGTCCGCAATCTCTCGAGCGGGAATGAAACTTAATCGACAGGTCGTTTTTAACGTAAGCGAGTTGTCGCTTCTGGGCCACAGCCTTTCAATGGATAGCTTAGCACCCCTTTCATCAAAAACAGACACCGTCCTGAACTTCGAAACTCCGTCAGACCCGTCGATGTTGAAGGCATTTTTGGGATTAATTGAGTATTACAGTAAGTTTATACCCCACTGTTTGACAATCGTCGAACCATAGCGTCATTTGCTGCGCAAAGGCGTACACTTTGTTTGGTCCCCTGAAGCTCAGGCTAGTTTTGCAAAAATAAAAGCATGCATGCAGAATGCACCGATCTTTTTCATGTTTGATCTGTCACTACCAGGCATAGTATCGACGAATGCATCAAACTATGGCTTAGGAGCTGTCCTGCAACAGAAGTATGGGGACCACCGTCGGGCAGTTGCTTTCGCATCACGCTTGCTCACCGACTCTGAGTGTGGATCATCTACAAAGGCTCTGGAGTTCGTCCTTTGCGTATAACTCGATGGGCTTCGCGTCTCTTGAACTACAACTTTCGTATGGGGTACCCGAAAGGTGCCGACAATCTCGTTGCCGACGCTTTGTCTAGACTTCCCCTTTTAGACATAGAGAATGGTATGCATCTCGACGAAGACATAGTTTCCTTCGTGATTGCTTCAATATCACGCTTACAATTTCAAGAAGCTACGGCAGTTGACCCGGCTCTGCCCGGTGTGATGTATTACACAGCGTCGTCTTGGCCGCAAGATAACACCAGTACACCTGAACTGCGCCCGCATTTTAACGTCAGGGACCAGTTGTCCGTTCACAACGACTTATTGCTGCAAGGGGAGAAAGTAGTTCCAGACTCAAAAGAAATATATCAATCTTGCGCTCGAGACGCACCAGGGAATTACGAGAAGGATCAGCGTCATCAGAGATCGCTACTGGTGGCCATGCATGGACGCCGAAATCAAGTTTAAAGTGCAGCATTGTACCGTTTGCAACGCAACAGACAAGCCGGTTAGAGCAGCGCGTGCTCCGCTACAGCCGGTCGAGTTCCCAGAGCGACCATGGGACAAGCTCGGTTTGGATATCGTGGGTCTCATCGACAAACCACCAACTCAAAAGTTTTTGTTGGTCCTGATTGATTATCACTCGATAATCAATCGTTGGCGACAACAGCTGCTGTGATAACGTTTCTACAGAACATCTTTGAACGGGAAGGTTGGCACCGAGAGTTCGACACGGACAATGGCGATCAGTTCGTCTTTAGGGAGTTCGAAGAATTTTTGAGACAGCAATGTATCAGGCACCTCAGTCTTCCTTGTATCTTCCCAAGCGAATGAACAAGTTGAACGTTTCAATCGAGTACTAAAGTCATGCTTACAACTGACGACAGTTCAAGGACGACCACTTCCGAAAGTGGTTCGCGACTACTTAGAAGCGTACAGGCGTAGTACTCACGCTTGTGAGATATGCCAGCTGAACGAAGGAATATACAAGACAGAGAGAGACACAAGGAACATACACATGCACTCCGCTGGACTAACAACCATTTACTGAATAACATCGTTTCCTTCGTCGACTTTCACTCAATGAATAACTTCTTTTCCTTCGTCGACCTTAATTATTGCCTTGATGAAATAATTCTCCCTCGTCTTCCTCCATAGCACCGTTTATTTTCTTCTTCTTCTTCCCTCGTCTTCATCACTTCAGTTTGAAAAATCTTGCATCCCCAGAGATGACGTCTTCTGTGGGCTCATTCAGGCTGTTTTACGCAGGGGGCGTTTCCTGCGAATACTTCTTTTCTTTTGTATGCACAATCGTGGCGGTGCTTACACACTTGTCCTTCTCTTCAATGGCTAGGGACTCTAGAATTTCCCTTGCGATCTGTTCTTTTTTTTTGTCTAGCCATGATGATGTTTGAGAAAAAGGGAGCACATTGGTATTCGCGACAATGCGCTGGAAGATGGCCCGCTGCTGCATTTGTGCGCACGGAGGCTGCGTGTTCTCTGGTGCGGTCAATGACACAGCGCCCAGTTTGTCCGGTGTAGCATTTTACACATGACAGCGAAATGTTGTAAACAACAGCGCTTTCACATGAGGCGTAGTACTCACCCAGCAACGGGTAAGTCTCCTATAGTTCTTCTTGACGTACGAGTGCATAGATCAAGACTGGATCTGCAGGGTCTTCCGACACCCAAAGTGCCAGTCAGAAGCACATTTCAGACAAGTCCCCCCACGAGAAAGTCAAGAAGTACCAGACAAAGATGAAGATTTACTCGGGCGCAAGACGAGCTGTGAGACGGCCAAAGTTCATAGCCGGCCAAGCCGTCCGAAATTTTCGTCCACAACACAGCCACAAGTTGCACAGCATATACACAGGTCCTCAAGTGATTAAAAAGCAAGTTGGCTTTGCCACATGCCAGTTTGGCGACGGACGGAAGAGGGACGCTAAGAAACTCACTCTTGCACCTCTCCAAGATCAAGCGAGTGCGCCACACGCAAGCAGAGAAACCACAGAAACGCAGCAACGGCAACGAGTAGGCTACTTTGACGAAGATGATGACGACGATTCAGTCACCGATACGCTGAACTTTCCGAAAATCTACGTAGCGACTAGATCGCCCACAGCTCCAAGGAGACCGACCACATCAGGTGACCCGGTAACGAGAATTCCTGAGTCTACGACGGCTGCTGAACGAACAGAGGTCGCTCTCGTTGCCCAGCCGGAGCCCGTAGACGTTCTTCCAGCCGACGTACCAGTGGAGTATTTTGACCCCGTCGACGCCACCACCCCAGCGGCATCACGCCTCGAGACACCACAGTCGATGCCGCCTCTCGAACCTTCACGAAGTGACGTGAGTGATTTCGTGGTTGTGTCGGTGTCTCCAGTGGTACCAGTTGCACCACTCCCGTCTGCCATGGATCTAGGGCCTGGTGAACCAAGCGAACAATCTCAAGTTGGACATCACACATCACCTACCATTCCAAGGCGTTCTACGCGGCATCGGCGACTTCCAGGAACACTGAAAGACTACGTACTTTCGTTTCCATAGTGACAATAACAGTACCACGTCTGTGGACATGACTAACGAAATCGGCCAAGAACCGCATATGTACTATTCTTTTCTTTCGCTTTGTTAAAGTGCATAACGCTAGTTTTAAGACATATTATTGCAATGCATAACGGAAGTCATAGAGTAACTTGTAGTAACGTGCATAAAGCGAGTCAAAGTGACTATTTAACGAGAAGTGCCTCGTAAAAGAGTTTAGAGCCAAGCGCTCACTAGTTTGTGCTTAGTCTAGTTACTGGTTACAATGCATACGATGTCAAAAAACTGCTAGTCTCGCAGCAATTTTATGCGTCTAAAATTACATATTAAGCATTTTTTTAGGAATTGTTTGACTATTCTATTCTCAGTAATGGTTGGCTCATTGTTTTAAAGAAAGACAAAAGTGTCATAAATTAATGCACTGGTTATAAGTAGACATGTTTCTTGCTATTTTATATAAGAGAAGGATAGTGTAATAATGTGTAAAAGAGGAAGATACGTGACATCACGCGAGATGACCGATAGGCTAACAGTTGATGTTGTTATGAAATTAATAAAAGGCGAGCGATCCTGCCGATTGCTCGAGGACCCGCTCATATCACAACCAGAACGAAAGTGTCTTTCGGCTTCGTCCTGCGGGAGCTGATGCCTTCGGTGGGATTACCGCTCCGAGATGACCCGCCGTTTCCTGGAACCCACACGGCAGCTCGGTGAGTGGGAGCTCACATATCTAGCAATGTCCCGGCGAACCGACCTTTAGGTCACGGCACTTCATCTAGCTACACCCCGTAGACTTGTCGGCTCGCGCGTGCTCTTATAATAGTACAAATTGTGATGACTTTACGGCGATTCTACACGGAACGTCCGTGAAATAAAATGTTTTCAATGAAATATTAGAATTCTAATTGATTTTCGTTTTATAATACCCAGGCAGTTAGTCTTCGGGAACAGTACGATCTCTTGTTAAGAAAAGCTTGCAGAGCCATGCAATAAAAACTATGTGTCCAAAAGTATAATTACTGCCTATTTCTCTGATATGACTGTCATCTTAAATATTCCCGAGGAACATTGCGATGTTTGCTGTTGTTCAGTTGAAATTCTAATTTTAGTGCATTTGCCATAGAAGCTCCGAGAGAGGGCGCAAGGCGTTGATGTCCAAGAAAGTTGGGGATGTGTATCACTGATCCAGACTGATCCCTCTGAAAATTGCTGGATCGCGCTTTCCCGCTTCGCAAATGCGGCCACCGGAAGTTCCGAACCGGCCATCTTGGGGCCGTATAAATTTGTCGGATGAAGCGTTGCAGAGGCTGGGCGGCTGCATGCGGAAAGGCACATTTTCTGCTCGCTTGCCGTCATTCGCTGAAGAAGTCTTTGAAAACCATGTATAAACGATCGTGACTGCCTTTGAGAACCCGTGGAAATTTTTATGAAAGGACAGCCTCGCAAGAAAAGGATTCAACTCATCGACTCTCGCGGTCAAGCGGCGTGACACGCCAAAGTTCTACGTGAATGCGCCTTCGCACGCTTGGATGCCGATCAAGAATCGACGCCGTGTGGATGTGTTAACTCTTCAGAAAAGTTTTGAAGGTGTGTCGCGCGTACATCTCTTTGCTGCATACATATCGACACTGAGTTCTGGATCGTCTATCTCTTCTGGCGAGTTACTCTCCCTGATCAATGGTTGCTATCAGAAACTAAGAAAGAAAAAAACAAAATCAGTGGTTGCTATTATGTACTATCAACCATGGATATGTTCGAAATCTCCTCGAAATGGATCCGAATTACTCACGTCACATGGCAGCAAAGAGCAACGCAACGGAGGAGCGCTGGACGGGTGGTAGGTTTTCAAACGCCACTTATTAAGCAAACTTGTTTCTTGCCCGTGAGTGCTGCAATTTGAGTTACAAATACAGTCGGCGAAGTAAAGCAAAACGCGGCTCTAGAGGTACATACACCTTCACGCATGTTGCACTCACGAATTTTTCCCGAAGGGTTAACACGGCGTCGTTCCTTGATCGGTATCCAAGCGTGTGAAGGCACACGGCAGCATTCTTAAACGATACTCGACTCCAACTCCACTCAGTCGAGTGGAGGAAAAATGCACACCTCCACCAAAGAGTCATTTGGCTTCACAGACGCTTCTCGACTATTCCTTCACGAAGGAATTCCTCGAGATTTGGTTCTCTACTCCGCCATTCCCCGAGATGTCTGGAGACGTGATTGTGCTAACACGTATCGTCTATAACACAATTTCCGTGTAAAATATGAAAATACGTGTTCGCCATTTTTAAAAGCATGTGCTTTACAAGCATTGCATTGGTGGATTTCAAACTTTTCAGTGACAAGCATGCAAGTAATAGTGGTTTTATCGATAAAACAAACACATTCGCCTTCCAGTAGGCAAAAAACATAGTTTTTTTCTCCCGAATTGAACTACCCATTAGGCCTTTCTGCGTACTGGTCTCTTAGAGAAAGTGTGTTCTATACTGTCTCCTTTTAACAATTCATCTATTTTTTTATTTATTTATTTACAATTACCCTCGAGGCCCCAAGGGGCATTATAGAGGGGAGTGGTTGGTTACTACAGTTCTAAATTTCGCGTTCATGCCACTCGACACCAAGGGGGTCCATCTGTGCCGTCTCTCTAACTCAACATCATGATGAATTTAGGGAAGCCGGCAGAGACACGTATTGTATAAATAATAATAATAATAATGCATTTTATTTCCATCAATGGGTACATCAATGGAGGAGACCATGGAAAAAAGCTGTGTCGAGACAGCTTGACGAGCCCATGGCCCCCTTATTGTCAATGAAATACAACTTGGTGGTGCAAAAAATGGTCCAAGAGCAAACATGGAGAAATTATACAATCATAATACAAGCACTGTCTGAAAGCAAAAATAGTGGTTTTATTATGGTTTCAGATCTAAAAACATACCGCGAAGTACAGAGAAAGACATTTCTGCAATGTTAAATTTTTTTTCATCTAGCCAATTTAGTATTTTAGGGAGCGTGTATTTCAACATTTGATACCCACAGTTATTATTACATTTGGAAACTTTCCAGCATTCGACGTGTCGAGTAGTGTTGGTACTGTAGGGAGGCTAACTCAGAAAAGAAGCGTGAGTGTCTACTTTGTTCCAACTTAAAAGAGGAAGTCAGCCTATAATTATATAGCTGTTTTATATCAAGTACTCGGAAGTGTTCAAATAATTGTTGAGTGTGAGAGTGATAGAAACATTTGAAATAATTCTCAACATTTTTTTCTGCAACAAATATAGTTTCTCTAGGTTTGTAAACGTGGTAGTGCCCCAAACAAGGTGGCAATAATTTAGACTGGAATAAAACAATGAGTTGTAAATTAATAATTTAACGCTGGTTGGGAGTATAAACTGATGACGATGTGTTAGTCCAATAACACGTGATACTCTTGAAATAACACTATGCACATGTGTGTCCCATAACATATTTTCTGGAAAGAGAACTCCTAAAGTCTTAAAGGAACTAAGCATTTCTATTGGGCATAAATTCAAAAAAATTTGTTTGTTTAATTCTATTATTTTATTTTTTTGGCCAAAAAAGTACTGATTTTGTTTTATTATATTGATCTTCAAGCAGCACTGTGCCCAAGCCTCAAGCTGAGTTAAAGCCATGTTAGCCCTGTCTATCAACTCATTTCAATTTGTACCTGAAAAAAAAAAAAACAAAAAAAAAACACTAGTATTATCTGCATAGATGATGAATTTTGTCACGGAGTTGATATTGATAATGTCATTTATGTAAATGTTGAAAAGGAAAGGTCCAAGTATGCTGCCTTGTGGGACTCCGGCGGTAATATGTTTGATTTCAGAACTATAACCAACTATATTTACGTACTGTTTACGATGTTTCAAGTATGATTCTACCAGTTTTAAAGGAGTTCCTCGAATACCTTGGTATTCTAATTTTTTAAGAAGAATGTTGTGGTCTAAATAATCAAACGCTTTCGTAAAGTCTATAAATACACCTAGCATTAAGTGCCCCATCTCAAACTCCCGCAAAATGCATTTTCTTTTGTTCAAGTAGTGCTTTCTCGGTCGACTTGTTTTTTCGGAACCAAAATTGAGAAGAACTCAATAAATCATATTTATCAGAAAGACTTACTAGGAGATAATGCAATACCTTTTCGATACATTTTGAAAATACCGGTAAAATTGGAATTGGTAAATAATTGCTTATTTTATTTTTATCTCCCTTTTTAAAGAGCACAGTTACTTTAGCTATTTGCATATTTTGGGGAAATATACCGCTAGTTAAGCTCAGATTAAAAATGCAAGTTAAGCAAGGGGCTATAATATCCGAGACATATTTGACCAGTTTAATCTGGACATCGTGTGGGTCACAGCTGGTGCTGTTTTTTTAACAGTGAAATAATGGAAACTACTTCAGCTTCATTAACTGGATGAAAAAAAAAATAGAGCTACTGTTTCGAGATTTTAGATATTTGCAAGCGTCTTCTGTTGAAATCATATTCACCGGGTCTAGAAAATAGTCATTGAGGGCATCTGCCAACGAACATTGGGCTAGCCGTGCGCCATTATTAAATATATGGTCAATTTGGCAGTGAGTCTCAGAACGGGCGAGTACCGAGTTTAATATGTTCCATACACGGTCCGTGCGCCCAAAAGTTGCTTTAAAAGAATCAGAGTGGTACCGTGATCTTGCATTACGTATTTCCTTAGTTAATTGATTACAGTATGACTTGAATATTTTAAGGTTGACTGGGTCTCTTGTTTTAATAAATTTGTCGTATAGGACATTTTTTATGTGAATCTTACCTAAAATATCTGGAGTAATCCAAGGCTTACGAATGTTCCGTGATATTTTTAGTTTCTTCTAGGGAAATTTCTGTTGGCAAAGTTTTTTTGAAAATATTGATAAAAGTATTATACGCCTCATCGACAGTTTCCTTTTGATACACTGCACTCCGATCAGTATTTGACAGTGTCAGTCTAAAACTCTCCAGACTGTCAGGTGTTATATATTGTAACTTAGCAGTTTCTTTCATTTTCGGCCTATCTAAACTGTGTTCGTCTACGGATAAAAATATTGGAAAGTGATCACTAAGATCGCATCTGACCACGCCAGCTTTCACATTAATAGAAGCGAAATTCGTTATAAATAAGTCGAGTAGTGTTTCTGAGTTTAAGGTGATTCTTGTAGGGCTCGTTATTACATTCATACAGCCATTTAATTCAATGGTATTTTTTTTAGTTCTCGTTGGTGGGAATGATCAAATAACATATTTATGTTAAAGTCGCCTCCACATATTAGGTTATACCGATTTGTGTTTGTAAACATTAGGAATTCTTCCAGAAACAAAAATAAAAAAAACTCGGAAAAATTACCGTCTGGCGGGCGGTAGACCACTGAGAGACAGTTCGATTTGCTCCTAAAGAAAGCACTTCGTAATCTTTAGTTGTACAGCAGTATTCCGGGATTGGCTCACAATCGATGCAGTCTTTGATCAGCATCGATACGCCTCCGCCACGAGACCTAGTACGGTTCAAGATATGATTGGTGTACATAGGCAATTTGAAAACATTTATGTCATCGAAGTACCACGTCTTCGATAGCATTACTACAAAAAATAATCAAACTGAACAAAAGACCTTCAAGCTCTGCTATCCTATTTTTTGCAGATTGCGTATTGAGGTGGAAAAATTTCAACGACGGTTTGCATCCAAGATAATGCTTTATTTCTGACGGGAGAAAACTTTCCATGACTGCGCGGTATTTAATCTGGCTAACGGTGCTTTCATAAGTTACGCGATCAAAGCGAGGTCAGCTACACTAATTATTTGAACAACACCAGACTTTTTGACCTTCCTCATGAGAATTTTTCCTTGTGACACCCATAAGTACTTCTAGTTGTTGGCCTTCTTTTTTTCAGTGGCTTATCCATGCAGCAGTTTGTACTCCGGGCATAGATGTTCATTCACATACACCGGTCCTGAATGCTCGAAACCCAAATCGGACGTTGTCAGTCTGTTTCGTTTCGCTGACAAAAGGACCTTGTCACGGACGTTGTGAAAGATGAACCGTACAATCACGTTCGGTTTTACTTTGTCTTTTGTGGGCACACGGTGGATAACATCGATGTCTGTGTTTGCAATTTCTACGCCTACTTTACTTCCGATGTCAGTCATCATCTCAGCAAGGTTTTCGTGAGAGATATACGGAAGCCCTTTAATTTCCAGGTTATTTCTGCGACTGTATTGTTTCATCTCCACAACGCTGCGCCTCATGCCTTCCAACTCCTTTGCAAGATCATGGTTTTCTTTTTCAGTTGTTGTTGCTCGGTTTTTAGTTCCTTCATTTCTTTTGTGACAGTTGTCATCGTTGTCTTAAACTCTTCAAATCTTTTGTTCATGAAGTCCATCGCCATCGACATTCCCGATAGCTCGCTGTTTACTTTAGTGCTCATCACATCCAGTTTTGTCGAAATTTCCGACAAAATCTTCGCCAATTGTTTTATAGTGGTCATTTTGAGCACTTGCACAAACTGACACCGCGCAATCCAGCAGGCAATCCAGACAAGTATAAGCGAAAGAAAAGGAGCACAACAGTACCTGTAAAACACGATACGTAAGTGCTTGCTCTCCGATGGTGTGCCTGGATTGCCCGCTGGAGTGGCGTGAACTGTCGCGGGTCGCAGCTTTTATAGGGTTGTGCCAGGAAGTCGGGTGACCGAGTCTTGGTTTAGCTAGCGCTGCGGTCTTGGAAGGGGCGTTGCTAGAAGCGATGTCGCCGAACCAGGCTTGTGACGCGAAACTTGTGTGACTACCGATGACAGGCGATAATTCGGTCAGCGGCTCCGTAATCTGTAAAACACGATACGTAAGTGCTTGCTCTCCGATGGGGTGCCTGGATCACCCGCTGGAGTGCGCAGGTTGTAGACCTGGGCGCACAAGTTCATAAGAGCACGGAGTCATCATTTTCAACTTTTCATCGGAAGCTTACGAGGCCCTATGGAGCTGCTCAATGTGCTCAACACTTAATGACATTTTTCTAAATCGTTCCCTGCTCTGCGTTTTGTACCTCGTGAGCGATTGACTATTACCGGAACAGCCTCTAATCCAGATTAGCACCTGCTTTATTTCCATCCAATAAAACCTGGGTTTCATAATAATCGAATCTACCGATTCAGAACCTTCAAAGGTGTATCATAATATAACCGACATTTGTATATTATAAGGTGGTGAAATATACATATTGCCGTCATTGCCGTTACCACCACTACCATCGTCCTCATAGTCAGCAATATCATCATTATTAGGGGTCTAATGAACAGCCTTAGAACCGGGCCCCAAAATTCCTTAATCCAGCCCTGAATGGAAGCACTGTAGCTGGCAACTGTTTGTGAAAAATATTGTCTCATTAACGAACTAGTTAATGGAATATATGTAAAAAACACACACAAAAAGACTTATTTTCGTTACTTTAGTATACCCATATCTTACAGAAGAACAGAAGCCGGCCATATTTTTCTTAATCACCATCAGTTGGCAGCTGTAACTTTCAGCATAACTAGGGGGACAATAAGCCCAGAGTAGAAAACGGGATATCGCGCAGGGAAAGCAAGGTAGAAATAATCCCTCTCCATACAATGATGAACATCTATCTGCGCATTTTTTGTAAACCCTTCTCTCAGGTGATCATCAACTCTCGACTGCAGAGATACGACGTTGAGAGTCAGCTTCGCTGAGAAATTGAAACCCAGTCACGCCTCAAGTATGTTTCTGCTCATGTCATGTGTACCATCCTAGCTTTCGAAACAGAAGCAAGTTGCTTGCAATCTGCTTAACTGTTTTGGCAACTTCACGCATCCCAACGCTCTTGCTGCCACACCTAGGGGCTCGTTTCTCATTTGCAATTTTTTTTCATTTAACATCCGAAGTAGCAAGTGCACCGTGTACGCAGGAACCACTGTGTTAGCTTGTGAGGCACATTGTGGCGCTTGGGAATGCTTGTCCGTGTGACTTTGAGCACTGCCTTGTTAATGGCCGAGATCCGCGTGCGGTTCTCAAGCAGTGGGTTTTCGTTGAGGGGGAAAAAAGCGCTTCTGCTGTCTTCAGGAGCCCAAGTGGAGCTTTTGTTGGGGTGCCAAAGGCACCTTGCCTGGCAAAAACGACTTCAGCTGAAGTAGTCTGTTGCATTCTCTTGCTGGTTTGTGAGCACAGATCGCTGATATATGCAGTCGTTGAAGGTCCAGTCACACCTGCAAAATTAATTTCAATCAATTTTAAGGACAGCAATAGTGCTAAGGCAGTTTGCTGGAAAAGGTTCATTGCAGTTTATTAATGATAGGTGGAAATAGAATCATTTAAAAAAGTTCAGCGACTTATAAACCAAATCTTGTTTCTAACTGAAGCCTTTACAGCAGTTTATGCAGTGGTAAGCAGGCACAGGCATGCGACTACTCATTAGGAGGCATGAAGACCAGGTGCAGACTACAATGATTTTGCAGTCACTGGATCCTGGGAAAGTAGCGCCATTGCCTTCCCTACCTGCTAGCCGGACACAAACGAATACTAACATACAAACGGCCAAAACCTCGGAAGGCGATTGGCTAATGTGTCTACTTTGCCGTGGAAATCGATATCTCGGTCCATTCAAATTTTTGAAGCTTCCACTGGGTCGTTCTAAGCCAGTAGCGCCAAGATCACCATGAAGCATCATCGTACTGGAAGCGTTCCTCGCCAATATAAGTGTCTCTGGCACTGTATAGGCAATCAACTTATCAATCATGCCCAATCCCCACGGATCTCTTACAATTATATTGTTCTTCTTGCGTATTTCAAACCGTAAAATAATTTTTTCAGTGCCTCTAAGCGCCGACAGAGCATGTGGTGGTGGTACGAAGATGTACGCTTGTTTCGCCGGTGTGTGGATGGCAAAATCTTGGTATACAAGAAACATCTCCAGAAAGCTACCCGTCACTAGCGAATTTAGATCGGCTCACCAAAAACGGAGGGGTCTAGCACAAAATGTTTATTTGTCGGACAAAGATGGCGACCACACGGGGAGCTTGGCGTTACTTTCCCAGCATCCAGTGACTTTGATCGTGTGGGCACATTTAAATTTCCTATATAAGAGCTTCCTACAAGGAGCGACATTCTCTAAAGCGCCGACTGCATGACGATGCAGGTTTTAGGAAGCGAATGGCGGCGTACAGCAGCAGACTCAACTGAATGGCGCCATTTTGTTCCAGTGGAATGTGCTTTGTCATATGTTTTGGTTATCGTTACTTAAAAAAGACGTATCGAAAACTTGAGGCACATTGGGTATTAACTGTAGTATTAACTTTCCAGTTGATGGCATGTACGCTTGTGAGGGGTGTAAAATGATGGTGAACTTAATTAAGTTTAGATCGCTCCCTTATGATGCCGCTAGTAACACGATGAGAAACGAGCAAACAAAAGGATCGTGCAGCCAGTCGTGGTAAATGATTTCCAGTCGCCTTGCAAGGAGCAGAAAACGGTATTTTGACCTTGGGTTGAAACGCCACGGCTTAATTGCGATCACCTAAATGCTAAAACATAATTTATCCTCGCGTTTTAATTTCGTGAAAAAATATAATTAAAAATAAATACCCTCCTTGGCATTCTATAGCATGGATGGTAAAGCGAATGAAAGAAAATTTTAAGTTCCCTAACAATACATTGTCCTGCGAACGTCCTCAGAAGATCGCAATGTCCCATGCACGTCCTATGGGAGTCTATGGGGCCATGATGTCTTTCTGACTCTGGGGTACCACCCCAGAGTCAGAAAGACATCATGGAAGGCGAAAAATTGGGCTCCGCAGTATGTTTTGTGAATCCCGTCCATCTTCCGCCACTAGCGGAAGCATACAGTCTCACAATTCTGTACGAGTTCAATATACTTTCCACATATCCTTTCCCCGGAGGCTTGGAGTAGGTAAAAGCTTTAGGCAAAACAGGTGGCTAGTACAGGTTGAATGCGGTGATCAGTTAGTTTCAGTGGATGATACGCTAGTGAAGATTAGTTTGGAATACAATGAGGAGCTTGAAATGTATCTATCCTTTTGTTTGCTCGCCAGCGATTTTTGTCGTGTCAGTTAACAGAGAAAGCGAAACGTTTTTTGCTCAAGTAAGGATTGCATCTGCTTTACACATTTCAAACTACGCGAATGTGAGGAAAAATAAGACATACTGTTCAAGAAATAAAACTGTCAGACTCTATATCTTTCTGCAAATTCTGCCATTGGTCCTCATAAACCCGCAGGGATTGAAGACAGACAAGATTATTGTTCTTTTTAAAAAGCAGTTGAAATATTGAGTACATAGCTTTCTTCGTGAAACTAGAACCCGTAGCGCCTGCATAACTGTGTGTCCAAAAGAATCTGTAAAGGCATTAATAAAACTGCATAATTTGTATGCCCCGCCTGTGTCCCCCTACAGGCACCCGCACATGTTGAAACTTCATGGATGGTTCCACGACAAGACGAGGTTCTTCCTGATCCTTGAGTACGCACCCAACAGAGAGCTGTACAAGTAGCTGATCTAGGCCAAGAGGTTTGACGACAAAAGGGCTGCCACTGTGAACATATGTTACATATGCCGCCGAATAGTCTTGACCTAAGGTTTGGTGTTCTCGGTTTAAACCGAGTCGAACAGGGGAAAAAAGAAAAAGAATCACGAATGATGAACGCAGGTTGTCAGGGCATCTCTGTTTGACATATACTCTTGCACAATAGCCGCAGTTTAATTCTTAAAATTATGAAATTCACGTATCAACATTAACAAAGTTTCCGTTTCTTTTTAAATATACCAGGCGTGCGCGTACCACCATCCTGCTTTGAACGTGTGCATTTCTCCTAAGCACGGGACTGCAATATTTGTACTTTTACAAGTGTTGATAACGGCGGGTCACCCCTTTAGCGCGCTCCTTACCGAGCACTACTGCGCTGCGGAGAAGCAATGCTCGCGGAGCTCGCTTCCGCGGATCTTGCTTCTCTGCAGCGCAACCGCTCTTGGTAAGAAGCTAACTCAACGGGGCTAACCCGCCGCAAATAACACATAAAAAAAAATGAACGCTGGGCATTTGATAGATTAACCTGCGGATTTATCGATTAGTGTTTTATTCGCGATTACGTTTTTTGCCAGTTAATTGGCTAAATTATGACACACATGAAAAAGGAAAAAAAAAAACTAGACGCTTTCACTACGCAGACGCGGACGAGTACACCAGTGTCAAGTCAAGGCAAACAATAGGTACAATTTGGACCTAAAGTAAACTCTAGAGGAGATATTTCTAACTCAAAACAAGCGGAAAAGATTGTACGTGACCCAGCCACTTCACCGCCGAGTGAATGTCCACTTAGCGCAACAGAGGCTATTGTGAACATTCAAAGGAGTTCGCTATTGCCGGAGAATATCAACGAACCTCTTTTCATCTGCGGCTGAATTAATAATTTGTGAGTACGGGTGTCCTTTGACTGTTTCCAACCACACATCAAGGTTGATTTAAAGTCCGAAATTGTGCATTGCTCCGTTTATCACATATTCAGCAAAGTGAAAAAAATTTAATTGTCCTTTTTAGCACGGCAATGTTCATTGCCATGTATGCATGGCAATGAACGAAACCGATTAATCGATTAATTAATCGATTAATGGGTGGCGACTAATCGGGTTAAAATTAAAATCGACACCCATCCCTAAAAAATAAGAATATATCAGTTAATCTCGAAGCGAATATCGAATAGTGTATTATTCGAAACAACTTTTTGAAATTCGAATATTCGCACAATCCTACACACGGATATTTTCAAACACCGCATTTTTTGTGTTTTCCCAAGTTAATTATAAGAGCCCTGCAATTTGAACTTCGACCAATTAATTGTAGTAATTAGTCCCACAAATGTTAGAACGAAGGACGGAAAGCCGTTCTTGCTTACGTGCTCTAGTTTTTATCTAAAAAAATTTACAAATTTAAGTTTATGGTATCCATCAACTCTTAAGGCGCATTCACACTGGCGGTTGAGCTGCGTTTGCGAATGCTGTTCGTGAGCGACCCCCTCCGGCACACCAAGACGCGGTTGGCGGTTTTTCGGCGATCACGGTGATCCTTCGGGGCTTGGGTTTGGCAACTTTGTTTTACAATTCAAAATCCAGTTTAGTTTGCGATCCAAAGCAAACATTTAGCTGTTTTCGTTCAGAAGGTTTTTTTTCGTGCTGTTCGCACGCATCCCAAGTTTAGACAGCGGAAGAGACATGGACCCGCGAAACCAGGCCGGCGATTCCTGACGCGTCCCCCAAGCTACCTGAGTTCGCCCACAAGCAAAGGCCAGGCGTGCCCTGCTGAATCATAGCCTCCTGGTTAAGAAAACGATGTCCCTGGCCTTTTTTTTCCCTGTGCACCCTGCCCGTATGAATAGCTGAACTCGTTTTTGAGACAATAGAGCCCGTTTTTACCGCTCATCCTTCACTTTTTTATTTTCGGAGCAGTGAGAGGCATTTGTGGTGCGGTGAATGTGTTCGGTGCTAGCCGGTCGTGGTTTGGTTGGTGGCGGACTCACCTTTCGTCACGCGTCGATTGGGTCTTCTGTTTGTTTGATATTAATCTCAAATAAACACTGTATGGATTACCTATGCATCTTGTCGTACGTACACTTTATTTCTTAAGTAGCTACCCTTTATTCCTCTTGGCAGTAGAAGCGTCACTTCGAGCGATCGGAGGCGGGTTCCGATGCTCTACGGGCGAAGACAAACCAGGCAGCGTAGCGACGGGTTTTTGGTACCTCGAATAACAAACAAACGAGCTTACGTGAACCAAATTACCGCAGCGAAGCAAGTTAAAATTACGAGTCAATTATTTTCCCGACGAATTTAAGTGACGGACGTGAACATTTTGTTTCTTTTCTGATTTTTTTGCTGCAACGCCAGGACTGGAACCAGTGTTGTACACGTTCCTAAAAAAACGGAACGGAAGCTCGTTCCTCGTTCCTTCTGATTTTTGGAACGCGTTCCCGTTACAAGTTACATTTGTGAAAAAGGAACTCGTTCCCGTTACAGTTTCAAAAATGGAACGTACCGTTACATATACGTTACATTTGTATTTTTTGCTAATTACCATATTTAGTTAAATCAAGCAGAGTTTTTTTTTTATCTATCCCATTAATAGTCAACATACGAGTTTGTGTGTCGTGATGGAAGGGCACCAGGAGTAGAAAACACGCGGAAGTAGGATTTCAGTTGTTGATATATCCATGTTAAAAATCCCTGCTAGTAACCATGTCCATGTTTGTAGTGGAAAATTCAGACGAGCCAAATGTACTTTTACCCAAGATTGCACAAGCGTTTTACAACAACCTCACATGGTTCAATTTAAGAGTCACGAGTTAGAACTTAACAACAGTTGCTTCCCGATGTTGCTGTCCGCAAGACGAGCAAGTGAAGGCGAGGGTAGGGCTTTTGGAAAGTAAATCTTCAAAGCTAAAAATACTTCGTTGTGAATGGTGGATTTGCTTTTGAAGGTAGGAGACAAGAGAAGGAATAAAGGTTATTTTTTGTGTCTCTTTTAAGTGAATAATGTTCGGGATACAAGGGTGAGTCCGAAATCTGGCAATCTGTGATCTTGCTGTAATTGTAGGTCTCGTTATTGAAGTTCAAAAATGGCTGTAGTCGGCATAAGATTTCTAGGTGTATGAGGATTCGTGGAACCAAAAAAAGTAGCTGAGTTTGAAACAACCCTCTTTCTTTCTCTTTTCCTACGAATAAAAGTTTTGCTTTTTGTACCGCAGTTCGGGCACTCAAAAAAGTATCAATGCCCACCAGCTGTCCTGCACCCGAAACTGTTAGCAAGCGAGGACCACACAAAATAATCCAAAATATTAGTAGCCAAAAAGTTAAAGAGATCCTGCACGTCGTAAAGATATTGTGTTCGTACTTTCGTACTTTCCCTGTGAGAAATAAAATAAAAAACTACCCTACTGGACAAAAAAAGGAACGCCGTTACTTCTTCCGTTCCAGTAAAAATGTAACGCGTTCCCGTTCCAGTTCCAGCGATGCATAATGGAACGGCGGCGTTCCTTCGTTCCCCCTAAAAGGAACGCGTTCCAGGAACGCCGTTCCTTGGAACGCCGTTCCGTACAACACTGACTGGAACCCATAGGCCCATAGGCTCCAGCGACGGGAGCTATTTTGCTTCGAAAATCCCCAACGTCACGCCAGCGTCGCGTTGTGATTGGTTGCCGATTTGTGGTTCGCGAAAGCGGTTGAGAGAAATCAGCCCTGAAGCGGTTGGCAAAAACGCACCGCAACCGCGCGATCCCAGCCGTTTTTCGGTTGCAAACACTCGGATCCGCTTCGCGGTTGCCGATCCGCTTCCAGTGTGAACACGCCATTACACCGTCTTCCGAGTCGCTTCCGCAGTTACGTGATTGTGGGGGACGGAGAGCTTCACATTGTGTTGTCAAACACGTTTACAAGCTCCCCTCATTCTTCGATGGTCGGGAGGTGTTCATCTCCAATTGGAACACTTTTCAAGCTCCAATTTGATGACGCCGGAACACCACAACCGGTCGGCATCGCCGTTGTTTGCAGCCGGTAGCCGATCACGAATGAGCATGTTAATGCGCGTTTTTGCCCGTCCGTCACGGAAGCAGCAGAGAGGGGATGGTTTCGTTAGCTTCCGTTAGATGACATCACAGACGCCATATGGCGATAAAAGGCTTGTGACGCATTTATTCACGTTTAGACAAGATTTATAGCACTTTGCTTTAAATTGAGCTGATAATTTCACAACTTGCTAATTCACTACGGTGTGCTTTATGATAACGCCTTGCTATGGTTGACCACCATGCGCGAGTGTTGGTTGGGAAATAGTTGTTTACTTTGGAATTACATGGTGAAATTCTACTATTCTGGGGAAAGCGATGTGCTTTTTTTTTTTTTGTCTTGTTTTAGTTTGCGGGGAAGGAGCGACTAGCCACACCGGAGTCCGGAGTTCAAGTGTTTTATTATCACTTTTCTCGAACTGAAGATAGCCCCGAGCATGCGCACTAGCACGGACGGAAGTACGCGTCGCCGCGGGGCACGAGAGTGAAAACTGTCGTGTCATCACTAAAACATTTAATAATAATAATAATAATTGCCTTTATTTCCATCAAAGATGGAGGAGGCCGAGGAAAAAAGCTGCTATAGAGCAGCTTGACGTGTCCTCGACCCTCTACAGACAGTGGTTGAGCAAAAACTTTTTGTTAGTGTACATAAATCGAGTCACTGATGCTGAAATGCAGAAATATGGAAGCCATCCTACAAGGTAATCATAAATATAAAGAGTCACGAAAAAATAAGAATATGCGCTATAAATGTGTAGAATGTCCAAACAAAAATACAGGTATAAAAAGAATGCCGCAAAGCCAATGCCGGGCAAGTAAAAAACATAGAAAAAAAGCGAAACACTAACCGTCACATATAAAAAGCTAGCACAATGAACGCCAAAAAATGTCTAAATGCAATGCGTGATAAATACAACGTAAAATAAGCACACACGAATTTAACAAGAAAACAATCACTCTTCAGACATAGATGGTCAGTCACAGAAAAAGGCGAATGGAAGCAATATTAATAAAACAAGGACAAGGACGAAGCAAAATTAGACATAAGTTAAGCGCAGTTTCCTCGCGGAAATGTTGCGTAGGTCAGTCTCTTGTTGAATGTGACTGTTAAGTAACTTTGGGAGTAGATATTTCATCATCTGGGTTCCATAGTTGGTTCTGCATTTTTCAACCTTCCAGTAGTCTCTGCAGCGCATTTTATAGGCTTTCGTGTTTTTAGTCAGGAACGCGAGTGAAGTCAAGTTTGAAGTGCCTCTTTTTATGTCACATATATAGCTTAGACTTAGCCTGTAATCGTAGAAAATTTTTATTACGGAAAGCTTTCGAAAGATAGATAAAGAATGAGACTGATAAGGGGAGTTGCAAATAGCGCGCATCATTTTCTTTTGTAGTCGGTGTATTTTTTCTAAGTTGGTCAGACCTGTCGTCCCCCAAACTAGGTACCCGTAGCTGATATGTGAATAAAACAAAGAGTTGTACAGCAACAGTTTTACCTTAGTGGGAAGTAGAAATCTCTGACGCTGAACGACACTACATCCCCCCGTCTAAGTTTTACAAGTCCAGACGTACCGGTCGCGTAACTTGGTGGCCCGACCGAGTCACTCTTATCGGCGTATTGTCCGCCGTCGACGTATCCGTCGACGTTGATGTTGAAAAGGGAGTTCCTCAAGTTCGTCGGCGCTGCTGTTGGTGCAGGCTCAACTGCGGTTGGCTGTTGTTGGCTCCCTGCACCGGACTTGCTCTTGCCGTTGAGACCGCCGGACTGGCTGGAGCCGTAGTCTCATTGGTCGAACCGCCGGGATCCGGAGCGTCGGAGACCGCCAGAGTCGCATCGATGGCACCAGATGCCGGCGGTTGTGTTGCAGCACTCCTGTCCCGGTCTCGACTACGTAGGAGCGCGGCCGCTTCGCTGGACTGAGGACTGTTGCTCGGCACCGCACGTCTTGTACCCACACGTCCTCTCCTACGGCAGCGGACGAAGTTGGACAGCGGCGTGACGGCGATTAAAGTCCTTTCGCTGGCGTCTTCGGGCCTCCCCGTCTTTTCTTTCGAAGTCCTGACGTGATGGCCACCCTGGCTGCGACGTTTCTGGCATCTTCGGTACCTTTGTCTGCAACGGTCGGTCCATTAGCAGTAGGGACGGGCTGTAGCCGGTCACTTCAGGGGTGTCTCGATACAACAGGAGGGCCATATGCGGGTCCCTTGACTTGTAGAGCAGCTCTTTCGTGGTCCGCACCATAAAACAGCTCCTCCCTATTCGCCTGTGGGTAGCGTGGGCTGCTCGTGACGTGGTGGAAACCGTAGCTCTGGGCGAACTCGGCGAACTCTCTCGAAGAGAACTGTGGCCCATCGTCCGATACCAGCAGGTCGGGGATCCCAAACCGGGCGAATGTGCTCTTGACTGCTGCGACGACGGACGTTGACGTCGTCGTCGTCGAGCTGATGACCTCTGGGAAGCGGGAATAATAGTCCACGACGAGCACGTAGTGTCTCCCCTCGAGCTCGAACAGATCCGCACCGACTTTCTGCCACGGACGACTGGGATTCGGTGTGCTGACGAGTGACTCGGAGCGCTGTACTCTTCTTTGGGTGCACCGCTAGCAGGCTGTCACACGTTGCTCTATTTCGCTGTTTAGAGTAGGCCACCAAACTGCGTCCCTTGCCCTTGCCTTGCAGCTTCCGATGCCCTGATGGCCTTCATGTATCAGCTGCAGTACCTCGCGTCGCAGCGAGCGCGGAATAAAGATGCAGCGGTCTTTGAGTAATAAACCATCGCACGCGGTGATGTTCCCACGTTCCTTTCCAGTACTCTCGTAGATGCACAGGAACTCTGAACACATGTTCTGGCCACCTCTTTTCGCAGAAGCGTTGCAAGCCCGAGCAGATGCCGCCTTCCGCTTGGTGCTTTCGTAGGGCTTCCAGGCGGGATGACACGAAATCAGCGGCTGCTGAAACCACTTCGCCGACGAAGAGTTCTATGGAGTCCTCTTGACGTTGGCAGTGCTGATTCAGTTCCTGCACCGGGGCCCTTGACCGGGCGTCCGCCGTAGCTAAAAGTTTGCCGGGGACATAAAGAACAATGAACTGGTAGCGCATGAGGCAAATGCGTGGTCGCTGAATTCGAGGTGGCATCAGATCCAACTCCGCAGATCCCGAGAGCGTGACGAGAGGGCGGTGATCCGTTTCGACTTGGAAGTCGATGCCTCCCAAAAACTGATCGAGGCGCTGGACCGCCCACGTTACGACCAGGGCTTCTTTTTCGGTCTGGCTGTAGCGAGTTTTGGTGGATGTGGGAGCCCTTGATACATAGGCCACTGCCCGTCTCTCGCCGGAGGGCTGATCTTGAAGCATGACGGCCCCGAGTCCATAAGAGCTTGCATCAGCTGAAACTACTGTTGGGTAGAACGGGTCGCACTTGGCCAAGCAGATATGAGAGCTAAGCATGCTCTTTAGCATCTCAAAAGGTCCCCAGTACCACGAGTTCCGCTGTTGCAGCAGTTTTCTGATTGGCGCCGTGACGTCCGAGAGGTGTGGGATGAAGCGCCCCACGTCGTTCGCCATACCCAGCAGTCTTAGTACCCCGCTGACGTCCGAGGGTATCGGCAACTTCTGCAGGGCCTCGATCTTTTCGGGGTCCGGGCTGATTCCTCTCGGGCTGACCAACACGCCGAGAAACTTGACTTCTGAGGCAGCGAAACTGCACTTCTTCTTGTTCAGTTTGACGCCTACCTCGTCGAGCCTTTGCAGCACTTGCTGGAGTCGACGATCGTGCTCGCCCTTTGATGCGCCGAAGACGAGAATGTCGTCGATCATGCTCACAGCTCCTTCCAGTCCCTCTAGAATGCGACTCATCTGTCGCTGGAAGTACTCTAGTGCTGAACAAATGCAAAAAGGCAGCCTGCGGAAAAAGAACCTTCCCATCGGGGTTCTGAACGTCGTCAGCTCCTGCCTTTTTTCAGGAAGCCTCACTTGGTGGAAGCTTGCAGTGGCGTCCAGCTTCGAGAAAACGTTTGCTTGCCCGAGACGTCCGAGGATGTTTTCAACCGAAGGTAAAATGTGACGCTCCCTCAGTACGACTTAGTTGAGGCGCTTGAGGTCTACGCAGATGCGGTAGCCTCCTCCTGTTTTTGGAACGACGACCATGCCCGCGCACCAGTCTGTGGGGCGGTCAACCTTGCGGATGACTCCTTCAGACTCTAGCTTCTGGAGCTCACCACGAACGACATCGTGCAGCGGGATCGGGACCCTCCTCGGCGCGCTTAGAGCGAAGGGCTTAGCGCCAGGTCGAAGCCGGATGACGTACTCCTCCTTTAGTTCCCCCAGGCCGTCGAAAAGCCTGTCTCTCCGCAGCACCGCTGGTGTCGCCACATTGTCTACAAATTGAATGACGCCCAGCACTTGTATTGCTGGGAAGCCGAGAAGAGGGGAGTGTTGTGGAGGCATGACATAAATGTCCTGCATGGTCGACTTGTCCCTCCATTGCAGCGTTGCGGGGAACGTGCCCAGTGCTTTCAGGGGGTGGTTTCCGTGGCCCGTCCTTCTGGAGCATGAAGCTTTTTGCGGTACTCCAGGGAAGGAACTCGACACCACGGTAACCTCCGCTCCAGACTCCACTTTGAAGTTCACGTTGTGTCCGTTGACGGCCACGGTTGCGAACGTGGCTCTGGTACGGGCGCCTGCCGCAACTGTGTGCAGCTCGACAGAGCCCATGGCTTTTTTCTCGCAGACGGTTTTGAAGCGTCCAACTTTCTTGCACCACCTGCATCTTGCCTCTTTTGCAGGACAGTCGGAGCGGGGGTGAGGTACCCTGCCGCAGAACCTGGAGTGTCCGTCGCTTGAGCAAGGCTTGGAAGTCCTCGTTGCGCCTTCCCCCGCCAAGTCGGAACGCCGTCGAGATTTCGGAAGACGTTTTCGGACTTTCGCTTCGAAGACCACGTTGCCAGGATTTGGTTCCTTCTGGAAAACTTCAGAACGGGCCTTCACGGCGCCTTCGTGAATACGGGCCTGAAGTCTCGCATCTTCGAGCGTGAGCCTTGGCGTGCGACATAACTTGTCTACCAGGTTAGAGTCCAGAAGACCGATGACGAATCTATCGCGGACGAGGCGTACTTCAACTTCCGCACAGGCGTAATCGCACTTTTTGACAAGCATTTGTAGAGCTGTGTAAAAGTCGTCTACCGACTCGCCTTCAGCCTGGATGCGACGGTGGAAGCACGCGCTTTCGTAGACTTCGTTGACCGGGTGGATTAAGTGGTCGGTGAGCTTCATCTTCACCGCTTGAAGGGAGCACCAGTCGCCGCTTGTCAAGGCCATCGCGTCCAGGAGTCGTCGAGCCTCACGGGAGCCCATGGCGTATACAGCAGTGTCCTGACTTGCACGTCGCCCGGCGCCTGGTAGAGCCCAGAAGCCTAGCAGTATTCGTCAAACAGGAAAACCTATTCCTTCCACTCGCCGGCGTTCGAAGATTCGAACTTCGGAGGCGGCTGGATACCGGCGGCGCAGAACTGCGTAGGCTTAAGGTCTTCGTCCGCCATGGCGGGCGTTGCAGGATGCGCCACGTCAACGGCTCACTCGCTGCGTCCCTCCTCCGGGACGGATCCCACTTCTGACACCATGTCTTGCGGGAAGGAGCGACCAGCCACACCGGAGTGCGGAACCCAAGTTGCCCAAGTGTTTTATTATCACTGTTCTCGAACTGAAGATAACCCCGAGCATGCGCACTAGCACAGACGGAAGAACGCGTCGCGCGGGGCACGCGAGTTAAAACTGTCGTGTCGTCACTACAGTTTGCAGCCGTTAGCCGATCACAGATGAGCATGTTAATGCGCGTTTTTCCCGTCCGTCACGGTAGCAGCACAGAGGGGATGGTTTCTTTAGCTTCCGTTAGATGACATCACAGACACCATACGGCGATAAAAGGCTTGTGGTTTTGTGATTACTGGTATCACTACAGCGATACCAGTAATTTATTTCATTTTGAGTTTTGACCGGAGTTGCCCTTAAATTGTGCCGCAAAACCTTGTAAATTGAAGGTATTAGAAAACGTCACGCTCCTGTTATTTTTAACTAATCTCCAATGACATTTCCTAAAAAAAGAGTTTTCTCCGTTTGATTTCTCGCAAAAACATGCCTTCTGAAAGCTCAAAGTGACCACAGTAAAAAAAAAAAAAAACCTGAACCGCCATCTTGGCACATTGAGCCTGGGCGTTTCGGTACTCTCGGAACGTTCAGTGACTCTAGGAGTAGCCATATAAGGCAACTTTCATGTTTCAACTCGTCGCTAAAGGGTAGCGCTCTTATCGTATTACCTCGGTCTCGGTGGACGCCAGTGGCCCAGGTTTCAACGGTGAGTTTCCCAACTGTGTACTCTAGTAGCATTGCCTCCTGTTAACTAAAGTTGTGGCAACGTCACGCATGCGTCGAACGCTTGGTGAGGTCGGTCTATTGGGATTTTGAGAAAACCTTTCTTGCAACTCGGTACGCGGCTCGCTAGTTTCGTGAAATCGCTAGCGTAAATATGTTATTTTATAAGGAGTAATCAATTACACTGGAGAAGACAGGTCGAAGGCTCGTGCAATACTTTTTTTACAAATTACCCAAGCACCACGGATAATGCTCGTGCCATTTGTTTTATACTTTCTTTAGAAGGGTTACTGTTGCAGACGCCAGCACGTGTAACTACTCTGGTAGCATCCGCATGCTCCTTGGTGCTTGAGTAATTTAGCAAAATATCTGTAGACCATTCCAGAAAAACACTTCTGGTCGGTGCCATTTCTAGCTTTCGTGGGTGTGGTGCGCGCGCGTACTTTGCTCACCTTTCGAATCGACAAACATATACGTGCTGGGTTGGGACCTAACACATGTAGACTGTGATTCTCGCAAAACATTATGTATAGATTGGAATAAACCGCATTCGTTACGCGCGCACAAAAGCGCGTTGGTTTGGATCGCGGGTTTTTGTGCTCGCGTAGGTCGTGCGCTGCCCGGAAATTGCGTATTTCGTGACGTTTTTGCTGTTTTCGGCGCGCTTTCTAATTCACAAACATGCGCTCTAGTCAGGATGGTGCGCTTTCGGGCGAGCGGAGGGCATCTGCGCCAGGCGGCGAAGAAAGGCGGAGCCCGAACTTGGAGCCCTCCACCGATTGGCCGGAAGAGGAGCTCCCTACTACGTCACAACGCGTTTTTTTACGCCTTCGAAGAAGTTGAAATCATCCAACTTTCTTATGCGCGCCCGGGAGGCGCAAGGAATCAGCGCGACGTCACGAAATACGCAATTTCCGGGAAGCGCACGGCCTAAGCGCGCACAAAAACGCGTTGGTTTGGATCTCACTTTAGGCTTAGGGGCCCCCTATCCGCGTCTCCAGCTCGACGCTCGCCCTCCCGCGGCGGAAACGGGAAGCGCTCTAGTGAGGGTCCCCCGGTTCTCCTGCTCAGCGGGCATGGCGGAACTGCTCGCGATCATGGCTCGCGAAATCTCATTTCCGAACGCAAACAGCACTCTTCACTATACCAACGTAGTGCTGCAGCCGGTATATGACATTGTACCTTGCTGGAGAGTTTTAGTATTGCGCATAGAAGCAAACGCAAAGCGGTGTGCGTTTGCGTTAGAGTTCCGTGCCCCATGCACGTTGTGCGTGCGCCTCATCTCCATGCGCCATCCAAGACCTCAATTTTGGGCCGCGCGCACGCGCAGTGTAGAACACGCAAAGCTAAGGCAAACACAGCGCTGGCCTTCGCTCGTATACGCAATACTAAAACTCACTACTGTTTCACCGGCTTCCAACGCCCAGGAAACGTGCTGCAGTGAGCAGAGGTGCAAGCAGGTAGGCTTTCGTGAAGTTGAAAGGCTGAGGTTGGCAAAACGAATGAGCGTAAAAATGAAAGTAACTAAATGTTATAAAAAATTTAAAATGAAGAATTTTTTTTTTTTTTGGGGGGGGGGGGAGGGGGGGGGGCATTTGGTTTGGAAGGATATTGGCGGCGACTTTGGACTTTTTTTCTGACTGTCAAACGTCGCGACTTTGATAGCAAAATATACTTTACCCACAATTAGTGTAATTTTACGTGGATTTCTCACATTAGCTAGATGTTTTAATTGATTTTTGACTATTTTTATTTTATTACTTGGTAATTAAAAATGCTGCAATTGCCACCAGTGATGATAATTAGCACACTTTTCTTTGTCATATTTATTCACGCGTTTGAAATTAGATCATAAGCAACAAATTAGATTAGAGCTTGAAAAAAATATGTATTAAAATATCTGAATTTTAATATTATTATTATTATTAATACAAATTGCGGCAATGTATGGCCCCAATTAACGCCAAGATCACAAAAATACGCCATTTAACCACAATACTATTTCCAGAAAGGTATAATTTTGTTTTCTTTTTACCATATGAAAAACGCTGACATCGTTTTCAAGATAGACAAACAGTCAGACACTGGATGTAATATGAAGTCCTATACGTCACGCTTTGCTATAAAACAAACACACACACACACACTTCAGCTGCCTGACTCGGATTCCGTCTTTGGGTTGTCGCAGTGAGAACAGCGTTTATTTGTTTATACGTTTCGTGGACATATTGTAAAAATTGTATTTATTCTCTTATTTTTGTCCTGGGAATAATTTTAAAGCAATTAATATTCTAAATATCCAAAAACCCATTAAAAGGCCCGGAGTTCATTATTTCTCATGACAATGATCTGAGCGAGAACGCACAAATATCAGTACTAATTGTATCAACAACTATAACAACTACAAATATGAGCGTGGATCGAACATGTATGTCTCCAAATAAAGTTTCCACGAACAACTTCTCTAACTAAACAAGTACGATGTGAGACACATCTTGTGTTATCAAAGATGCCGAAATTAAGACCTATCTCGAGAAATTAAATCCAAAATAGAGATTAGTTTCGGTTTCATGAAAACGTGCCTCCTTGCGTAAATGTTACGCTAAACACGTCTGTTCTTTTTTTCACGGTAAAAAGGTTACTTGCGCTCATAGCAGCCTAGCTTCCTCGTATTACCAGAAATAATTTGTGTCGCTCAGCGAAGCCAGCACACTAGACAGGCTCAATAGCGGCACGCATCTCCGACCCTCACTATAATCGCCCTATTGGAAAATGAGTGGCGCCACCTATAGTTAGTTGGAGTCGCGAATAAGGTTGGAACGCCCTATTTTAAAACTCTCTATTAAGGTTTGCCTATTCACGTCATCGCAGCAATCGGACACGAGCCACTACCCGAATGCATGTCAAGGCATTCATTGTCATGAGCCAAGATCGAATGCTCACGCAGTGCCTACTGCAGACATGTATACGTAACGCGTTACTAGTAAGGAGGTACTTCTACCTAATTATTTTTTTCGGTAACAAATAACCTATTTACCTACTTTCTTTAGAAAAGGAACGGGTAACGTTCTCAGTTTCTGGCCAATGCAAGGAGTAACGGTATTTCGTTACCTTTGAGAAGTTACGTGTACAACGAACACCCTTTAAAGGGGTGCTCCGGCTATTCTTGAGCTACCTCAACTAACTATATTTTCTGAGTCCCCGGCCTTTACCCTTTCTGGTATGCTATTTAGTATCGTGAAATTCATAATAGTTATTGCGAAATTGGCAAATGAAAATGATGCAAAAACAAACATTCAAATATACCCGCCCTTTTCAGGGCCGTGACGTCAGTGGAAGGCAAGCTTGCCAGTCGGGCGAGCAGTCTAAAAAATAGAATATGCCAATCATTTGTTCTGTGCTGGAGCGCGGAGACTGGAGCGGGCTTCCAAAGCATTCATTTGACACCATGAAAGGGCTTGGAATCAGTTGGGAACAAATTCTACAGTCCAAAGAGTGAACCCCTGCACTTCCACTGACGTCACTTTTTCGTTGTTGCCAGTAGAGACTTTCAGTTTGAAAAACACGGTGAGGACCAAAATTGTAAATTCAATAACTTCGTGAAAAAAAAAAAATTATTTTGACCTAATATTTGGGATACTATTTTGGCGATGTTGTTTGGCGAGTTTAGCAAAATTTCAAGCAAATCGGGGACCATGAAGAAATCGGCGGAGTACCCCTTTAAACAGCCTCGTTGTAATTCTAACGTGAGTATGCGTCTATTGCAAGAAAGGCAGATGGGCAACACGAAAAATAACTAAACAGTACGACAGTATAGTAACGCTTAACGCTGAATGCATCAGTTGAACTCTACAGCTGGGAACGTCCTTCACCCACCTTCTATAGAATCGCGTACAAACCGAATGTACCGAATGTAAACCCGGAGATTGTCAACGCGGTAAGGTACAGAACTCATTGTCAAATTCGACCTTAAAGACCGACGTTCGACCTCGGTTTTCTGCAAGGAAGGTAATCCTATTAGCTCTCTCCCCTCTCCTAAATTGCGAGGGGAGCCAAGTTGGGGCAAGATGAATAGTTGAGAGGATATAGGAAAGGAGGAGGCGGGCAAAAGTGGAAAGCGCGAAGTGTACGTCGGCGTTTAAGAAGCAGAAATAACAAGAGAGAGAGAAAGAGGGGGGGGGTGGGGTCCCAGATTCACCAGCCCTTGCTGAAGCACAACACTGCCGTTCCTTCCAGCGCGTCAGTAAAGAACGCCTCTTCCGCGTCGCCGGAGATGTATTCTCAAGGAAGTGGGGAAACATAACTGATGAAAACTTCGAGAAGCATCTACTGCTTACGTGCAACGACTACTGAAAAGAAAACGATAAACCATGAAACAAAAGCAGTTGTGGGTCGTCAGAGTAACAAGACAAGTAACTCGATACCTCTGAGGTCAAGTAAGGCGTTCCTTTTGAGAATCGGTAACGAGTAACGTATTCAGTTACTTTTTGAGCGATAAACAAATAACACTATTAGTTACTTTTTTGTGTAACGTGCACATGTCTTACCTACTGTATGAGCAGACTTTAATGGGGCGATGCCACAATTTTTTGTGTTTTCAGTAAATACTACCTAGAATAATGCCTTGGCATCAGCCGGAGCGCACAATTACCAGAAAGATACAACCACTACAAAGTGCCTTCAATGTCGCTCTCTATCTGTATCAGCGAAACGCTCAGTCACAGCGCCACTTTAAATTTGACCTGACATAGGAATAGAGGCTGCAGATATCGAGCGCCCTTGGGGACTGATTATGATTTATGGCCTTCGCGTCTTAGAAAACAGGGTTAAAAATCGGAAGAGCGAAGGAGAATCTTAGATGGTGTTCAATTATGCGGCGGGGTATGTATTTTCGTTTCGGTCATCAGCGCTAACGAGCTTCTTCCGCGCCATCGCGTTATGAATCGATGTGTTGGCTGGGTCCTGCACTCATCTACGAGCAAAGAGCAAAACAAAAGAGTCTAATTTATCTGCACTCGTGGGTTCTGCGCTGTACCGTACACGCCGAGGGGCGCGAAAGGTTTCCCGGGAGCGTTCCTCTAATAAATAAATTCAATGGGAAGGACAACTATTTACTAACGTTAGGGCTAATGATATATAAACTGAGAACTTTACTGGGAAAACGTGGAGGCAGCCGTTTGTACTCGCATGCCTTGAAATCTCCGTCATTAATTAACTGCCATTCTAGTCCGCTATGGAGTCGAGTGTCACTAATAATGGTTGTACTACGTACGCTTCAACTTCGCACGTTTACCGAGATCTCAGATAGCCTTATTGTTTACATGATCTCTAAAAGACACTCCCCCGAGAACCTACGCTTCGCAAAGATCTGCCTAACAGTGCTCTCTCTTCGGGAAAAGCCAGGACTAACAGAGAACCATTATCAACGAAACTGTCCACGTTTTGATTTTTTCCGTTCTTCATACAAGCTTCTGTTACCTGCCTGTTAATTCCTGAGCAGTGCACACAAGTGTAGGATGGAGCACACGAGCGGCGGCCAATGCTGATGTCAGAGTCGCGCAGCAATCAATCCCATGGAAAGTATTCAAGCCCTTTGAAATATCAAAAATGAAGATTCCATTTTTAATTTTATTGGAGATAAATGTTGTAGCCTATGTTAATGCAGTCCCGGACTATGTTCGCAATCGATTCCTGGAAAGAGAATCTTGACTAGGAAGATTAAATTTCTACACCTTCTTTGGTCTCTCTTCGACAACAAAGATTACACATTGAAGCCATCCTTCTCGCAAAGTAAGACTGATATTAAATTCTGTACTTGGTGTGCTTCCGCGATACGAAGCTGCTTGTTTTTAAAGGAACTATTACTTGATTGTGACAAAATTTCACGGACTGCAAAACGTTTAAAAGAAAAAAACCCACTAGCCCACAAGGACACAAGATAGGTAGGGAACCAAACGCCTCATTCTCGATATAACAGTTTGAAAGATAAAAAATGACTATTTGTTACATTCTATCGTTCGAAAGCCGTCTGCCTTTTTACTGTGATAAATAATAATAATAATAATAATAATAATAATAATAATAATAATAATAATAATAATAAATAATAATAACAACAACAACAACAAGAACAACAACAACATCCGCAGTGCCTAAAAGCACGTCAGCCGAACTCACCTCACGTCTTGCATACGAGCACTGCGTCACTCGAACTACAAGTTAAAGGGTGCGTGTAAAAAGCGCGGTGGAAGCTTAGAGCCAGCACATCCCTAAGCCAACACTTTTCAAAGTTGACAGTGTGACATTATTCTTTGTTCCGTTGATGCAAACAGAATTAGTATCACTAGAACGTTGCAGTGAGCGTCCAGCAGATCGTGGAAGTCCGACCACGTCGGCAAGAAGACGGGTGGGGTTGTCGCTATGACTCAGCATTGCAAGGAACACGGACAGCTAACCCCGCTGACCCTCGCACGGCTGGGAGAGCTATCGGTTCCGGTAAAAGTCGCAGCCACGTGATATCTCATTTTGTGACCGAGTTGAGAAAGAAAGCAAACGAGGGCTTTCATTATTTTGCTCTGGAAAGGTGAAAAAACCGCAACGAAAACAGATTCTTGTTCTAGGCTCTATGAGCATTCAAGATTTATTTGGGTTACTATGTAGAAGAGATTTTGCAAATCAATTTACGGTCCCTTTAAGAGGCTGTATTGTTTCATTCTTAGCTGCATGTTCATTTTATATTGTCATCTCGAGTAACACGAATGCTCATTTCTGTCCTTAATGATGATTGTTGTTTTTTTGTTTTTTTTTTTGCTTATTACTATATCATTTACTTTTGAATTTAGAAAATTTAGAAAAAACAGAATAGATAAGTAAGCTGTTGGTGGGCGCCCGAATTGTTTGTCGCCGTGTCTCGTCGTTTGTCGCTCTCATCCATCCTTGTCGTTTGTTAAAGTCGTTTAACGCTCTCGTTTCTCATTGTCGTTGTCGTTGCTGTTGGTATTGTAGTTATTCATGATCAACCAAAAGGCTCCGCGCTCTCCGCCCTCTCGCACGCTGTCGACTATCGGGTATTAAATATTTTTTCTAGTTGCATCCTCGGCCATTACCTAGACGGGCTAGACTCCTGTATTGCAATCTCCACAGAATGGCCTCACTCTACCGTGTTCGCAACCCCCGCCCGTCGCTCGCCCTCCCGCGGGCGAACGAAGCGCCAGAGGAGCGGGGACGGCGGAGGAGACGGTGGCAGGGATTGTCGGCCTTGGTACTGCTGTTACCTAATGGTTCTGGTCGGCGTGTCTGTGCATCATGCAGTTTCAGCGAAAAAGGCGAGTGCGTTAAAATAGGAATTGTTGTGTTCTGCTCTTCGACTTTTAAAAATCAACAGGTTCGCTTTCTTAACGCACATCAACATCTCCGTCAGCTGTGATATGTTCCTGTCCTCACCGCTTCGTATTTGTAGCCAAATAATTTAATTTTAGCACACTGATCAGTGTCAGGGAGCAGGCGCACGGCAAATCCTGGAGAATCTATACCCATCTCTTCCGCGTTCTCGTGACTACCAACCACCCCGCCATCTATAGGGCGTTGGAGTTGCGAATGCTTTCTGTTTTACACGATGATAGATTTACCTTTGGGAAGCATTTAACTGCTTTTAGCAGTGCGCTAATGGTTTAAGTGTTAGAGTGAGGCGGATGAGTGTGTTGCAGGCTGGCAAACGGGAAAATGATTCTGAAACAATACGCTTACTATTAATGAACTACATACGCACCGGTTCACTTTAACAGTTCGAAGGCTGAGAGCACCGCACACGGCTAGAAGCGGCCACAAATTGCATCATAACGAGTCGCCCTTCTGGAGACTCCTTGGATGCAATCCGGACGTACCATTGGTTCTGCTGGTTCTCAGCCTTGGACCAAGTCCTAGCTAAAGAAAGATAGGCAGAGAGAGAGAGAACTAATCTATATCCGTGGTCGACAAAGCGCAACCAGTTTTGTAGGACACCTTTTCGGAGAACAATGGCAAGGAAGGATCGGGCCGCGTAACTTGCCCCTGCGGCCTACCACTTTAGTTTGCATCTCGCTAATTCGAACAAGGCGAACGCAGCACTCTGAACGTGGGAGCAACAAAACGGTGCATTGGACCGGACGGTTAGACTCGAGCGCAAGGAGGAAGTATAATCCGGGCCCGAAACTCAACAATCGCCAGACGCGTCAGGTCGAACGCGCGCGAGAGTTCCCGGAGATACGCGGCGAAGGAGGCATCGCGCATTTGCATACAACGGACCCCGACGCCGAGGAAGCAATCCAGATTGCAACGGAGGACCCGAAAGCATCGCGCGGCTGCTGCCTTTTCCGGACGGATGGGAACAATCGCCGGACGTCGGTTACCCCCATCGTCGTTTGAGTCCTGACGAAATAACAGCTCCGTCATTCGTATCCTTGATTCACGTACCTTTCTCCCCTAACTTCTCTCCTCACCTGTGCGATAGCATTCAGAATCCGTGTGGCGTAATTCTGTTGTATAGGGTGTCCAGCCGAGAGCGCATGATTTAATTTCCTAATGAAACGGTATAATACATTGGGGGCTGTACGCAATCGCTCCGTCCGTTCCATTATTTTCGAGTATCCCCGTACTGGTAGCGTAACTAACACGATGACCCTACTTAGTCTTCCCTCTCTCGCCACTCGCAGAAAGCTATCTCGCCTCTGTCTCTTTAAGATTTTTCGTCCCAATCAATTGCTTATCTTACGCTGGGTTCAATCTGCTCCTTTTATTTCACCGCGTCATGACCATTGCCATAATGTCGACATACCTGATTAAAACGCAATGACGGTTATCACTTTCTCTAGTCAGCACCACGGACAATCATCACATTAATCAAGCTTTCATGATGCATTTCATAATTTTATATAACGTATCTCGTTCTCTCTTATGTAAATCACATAAATTTGCTTTTTTTTATTTATTGTTTTGCATCCAATATCAGATGTTCCCTTATCTGTAATTATAATTAATTTGTTGATTATTATGCGCCTATGTTCATTTTACATTTTTGTTAAGCCCCTACATCTTCCATAATGCTATATACTTTGATGGCACACTAAATAAATAAATAATGACATAATGAAATAAATAAATAAATAAATAAAAACGCCTCATTTATTGAAAAAGCGCTCATATTTTTATTGCAATAAAAAGGACACTCACCGCGATTAATCGTGGAACAAAATTTCCGACAAATGTCTCCCACGACTTTGTCGCACTCGAAGGGAATACAACTGAGTTGTTCAGAAAATCATTTCTTGGGCCGTGTCATCTCACGCAACGGCGACCAGGACGACCAGAATCGGCCATCAAGGTCGTGCGATCTGACGCCTTGCGACTTCTCTCTTTGGGGGATTGTGAAATCTCGTGTTTATGTCGACAAAACACAAACGATTCCTGAGCTCAAGTAGGATATCCGATGTGTCGCTGACGAAACATAGCTGCAATTATGCGGAAATGTCATCGAGAGTTTCGTTTAAAGACGTGTGGGCCAGCAGATGTGCTGCGAGACATTGGTCCGGTGTGGATGAATCGCACTGTGTGAATTTTATAATTATATAAAAATATCGGCACTTTTTGAATAGAGGATGCGTTTATATATTAAAAAAATTTATACTGCGCTCTTGTTAGGACATCCTAGTACTTGTATACATAACGCGTCCGCTTTTAGCACAAGCGAGCGGTGTCCAGGTTTTGTGAATTTATTTTCCGCAGCTAGAATTCTGCGATCAGTATTTTAGAAAGTTTTCGTGAAAAGTCTGGCCACATACGGTAAGGGATCAGCAACAGCCTAGCCGATATCTAGGTTCTATATATGCTTAGCTCTCTTTCTCTTTTTCACTCTATTTTTTGTTTTGCACCGCAATTGTCATAGAGATCAGTGCACACGGTAAAGGCGTCATTTTTATTTTAGAGGGAAATAGAAAACCTACAATAAACTTTAAAAAAGCAAAAAAAAAAAAAAACGTTTAAAGTGCTTCAAACACGAAATAATAAAACACATTGGGACGGACACACACAGACATGACAGTTCCAAGTCATCTGTTTCAAGTCATCTGTGCCAGCCTGCTCTGTGTTCATGCTCCAAAGAGCTAGAATAGAAATGCCATAAGTTTGGCAAATCCCGAATTATATTATACTAACATTGTAAAATCTAAGCTATAAAGAACAATTTTATATATAAATATATATATTTTTTTTTAATTGGTCACGTTCGTGGTGACTTTTGTAGACAGAAGAGGAAGAAGAGGACACGGGAGCGTGAGAAAAAAGGGGCATCGGGGGTGCGAGGTTAGGGGGCAGTCAGTCGTGGAAAGACCACAGAGCTGGGACTCTTCGCTGATCTTGTAAGTAAAAATATTTCCAAGCCAATCGGCGGTGGTGTGTGACTACCTGGGAAGCGGGTGGAGGGCGGCCGGATCGGGCTCGGACATTCCACAAGCTACACCCAATAAATTACTTTTGTTGAACATATTCAGCTGCGCAGTGAAACAGCGTGCTTCGACTTTCTAGCTTTGGCTCCATTGTCACAGAAAGTTGTTCCCGAATATACAAGTGGCTTTCGGAAGTATCTGGGTATACATACGGCCGTATTCCTTTACGAAAAGAGCCTTCGGTCACTGCGCGAGACGTACCGCTCGGACTCCGTTTACCTATGCTAATTGGAACGCGTCTCTGACTAGTGTGTTCCCCGCGTCCCCCCCCCCCCCCCCCCCCCCCCCCCAAAAAAAAAAAGCGGTCCCTCGAGTTCTGCCTGATGACGTCATCGAAGTGTCTTGCTGTCACCGACCACGATCCTGGCGGTGTGACAGCAGCGGACGTGGATGTGGCAGACGGCTGTTCGCGGCAGGTAGCTCTCCAGCTTGACAGTCGACGGAAGCCTGGGCAGCCTGGAGCTGCGACGTAGAGAGCCTGCATTACAAAGAGTGTCCAAGTGTTCGATCGGGGACTCACTTGGTTTCTGATCCGCGTTTCCCACACGAGCTGCGAGGAGGTGACAAACGCGTTGATCGTCTACGGGGAGTCTCAGCCTTCTTGCTTCCTTTCCTCCTGACCAGGCGTCAATGCATGCAGCGCATGCGCACTTGTGACCAATCGTCGCGGGAGGCGTCCGCCATTAAATTGCAGACGCTCCCAGACGGTTTGAGAAGGACACTCTCTACACTCTAGGCTCTCCATTGGGACGCTGCGACGACAGCGACACTCGCGTTTGCTCCTTCTTTTTGCCGAAACTTCTCCGACCAACCACAACGAGCGCGACATCCGATAGCATGACAGTCCGGCTTTGAGCCAGTGACAAAGCGCCCAGTGCGTATACACTATTGGCTCTCTCATTTCCCCCCCCAACCTCTATTACAACGCTTCTCCTCCTCCTCCTTTTCTGGCGTCTTTTGATACCACCTGGGGAGGACATTGGATGCATGAGCGGAACAGGACGCTAAAGGCACCAGTCGGACTCCGTCTTATGGGTATCTCCGTCCCACGTAATCTTGGGATTTGTCGATTCTCGTGCGCAATATACAGAATCCATGCCGATACACATCCTGATGTGTAGTGGTCTTGTTTCTCTTGTATTTACTATTTAATTTTTTTTTTTGTCAGCGCTGTTGTTTTAATCGGGGTTGAAGCGTGTGCAGCGCATTTAAAAACGTACATACGTGACCGAGAAACTAATTGGAGATATTTTGTATCTATAGAATTGTCGAGCACCGCCTCGGTGCTCGATAATTCGATACAAAAGGTAGCGAAACAAACCCATCATAACCGGTTCGGTCGTAACTTCGGAGCTGCGTGCCTGTCGCGACGTTGAGCAGTTGCAGTGGATTGCGTCATTCCAGTTTTACGAATACAATGAGAGTTCTGAAACCGGAACCCGACGATACGTGGGAAAAACGATGATAGGTCGAGGGCGAGGTACAAAAGAGATCGTCAAATTTTTAATCTTCGGTGCATGTTATGTGAACTGCCGAGAGTGATTTGTAACCGCGCGCATCATAGCTTTATACGCTTTTGCGCCATTAAACCCCAATCAACCAATCGTGATTTTTAACCACAGTTATCTGACACTGTTGGCGACCTCAGTCAGTAAAACACATTTTTCTATGTCAGAGAGAGAGAGAAAATAAACTTTATTTAATCTGTTTTCTGATGGGGTGCAGGGGCCCTTAGTCCAAGGCTCCTGTGGCCTTCGCCGCCGAGCTGACGCTGGTCATCCAAGCTGGAGCTAAGCAGCACGGCCTTCCATTGGGAAGGGGTGGGGTGTGGGAGAGGGGGGATGCGAGGTTTCGTTGGAAATTCCCTTACATTGTGATATAGGTTGGCGTACGTGCCGCAGAATGGGCATTCTTTGTTGTATCGTTCGGGTTACCAGTGGTGAAGTAAACTTAGGTGTCGATAAGTGTTGGTTTGTAGTTGCCGCCAGACAGCAGCCTCCTCTCGTGTGAGCTCCTTGTGCGGCGGGGGGGGGGGGGGGGGGGGGGGGGGGAGCTTTTGGCGTTCTAGGCTAAAGTACTCTGTGATTTCCGCGTACTGGGTAAGTGGGTATCCGTCACTCTTGGTCTGTTCTGTTTGTCTGCAGTCCGGTGCTCGGAAGGTATTTGCTAGAGCGACAGCGTGGGCGCGCTGGTTGCCGGGCACAGACTCGTGTTCGTGTCCAGGGGTACAGACCAATTTTACCGGGTGGAGCTTATCTTGGTGCTTCGTGAGTAGGACGTACGCCGATTTGGATACATAGCACGTCTGGTAGGCTCGGCACGCTGTTTGGGAGTCCGTTATAATTGTACTGTGTGGGTCGCTGTTGATGATGGCTAGTGCGATGGCTGCCTCTTCGGCTTCTGCTGGTCGGTTCGTTTTGATTGTCGCAGTGACGACGGTTTCGAGGTCTTCATTGATCACGCTGATAGCCGCTGCTTGTTTCTGGGAGTAGTCTGCGGCGTCCGTATATCGAACCGCTGGGTGGTCTGCGCAGACTCTGGCGTGTGCCCTTGCCCTGGCTTGGCGTCTACCTTTGTGCTACTCAGGGTGCATGTTCTTCGGTATCGGTGCAACTTCTATGAGGTAGCAGACCGCTGCCGGTAGGGGCAGTGTGGGGTCACCGTGTGCGTGGCCTAGGTACCCGAGTTTGCACAGCAGGTGTCTGCCGGTTACGGAACCCCGAAGTCGATACTGTTGACCCGTCAGATGGGCCTCGATGAGTTCACGTGTCGTATTGGTAACTCCTGTGGCGTGTAGCTTCTCGGTGGCTGTTGTCGGTAGGAGACCCAGTGCTACTTTGTAGGCTCGTCTGAGTAGTATGTCGATCTTCTCTATTTCCGACGGTTTCAGGGGTAGGTATGGGATGGAGTACGTGACCCGGCTCACAATCAGTGCGCGGACCAGTCGGAGCGTGTCCTCCTCTTTGAGGCCTCGATGGCGTTGGTGATTCTGCACAACATCCTGATCACTTGACCTGTGGATCTCGTGAGGTGGTCGATGGCCTTTGTGGAACTGCCATCCTTCTTTCTGCATGTGGAGCCCCAGAATACGCATGCTATCCACTGTAAGTATCTTGTGTTTGTCGAGAGATAGTTCTATACGAGTGCTGGGTTCGCTGCGCCCGGATGTTTTATTCTGTAAGATCATGAGTTCGGATTTGGTCGGTGAGATTTTCAGGTTGCCGAGCTGCGCGTATGCCTGTACAGCTTGCAGAGCGCTCTGGAGTGCCTCCTGCTTTTCTCCTTCCGAGCCTCTGGATGTCCAAATAGTAAGATCGTCTGCGTATATGGCGTGGCGTATGCCGGGTATTGCATTGAGTCTGTCTGGGAGCTTGTTCATGGCTAAATTGAGTAGGGTCGGCGACAGGACGGACCCTTGGGGTGCTCCTTGGTTCGGGGTATCGAAGGTTCGGGGTAAGCAGTGACCCAATACCGATTGTGGCGGTGTGATGGCTGAGGTAGCTTCTAACATAGGTGTATACAGTGGCGTACCAACTTGTTTTTGATTGGGGGGAAGGGGGAAACTAGACCCCCCCTCCCCCCCCCCCCCTCCACCCCCCAGTGCCGGAGGTGGTGCCCTTGGTATCCCTTGGGCCCCGCCGGCCAGTGTTTTCCCTGGCCAGTGGCGGCTGTTTCGGGGGGGGGGGGGGGGGGGGGGGCAAAACACATGCCTTGCCCCCCCCCCCCACTCAGAGAACTGGAAGGGGGCAAGCGCCCCCCTTGCCCTCCCCCCCCCCCCCCCCCCCCCCCCGGTTGGTACGCCCATGGTTGTATGTCCGGTTGCCGCAGTTTGTGTGGGCGAGGTTTTCTAAGATCAGTTTGTGGTCGACGTTATTGAAAGCGCTCTAGAGATCGAGTGCTAAGATGGCTTGCGTGTGTGTGCAGGTAATGTGTCTAACAGCTCCTCCTTAAATTGGAGTAAGACGTCTTGTGTTGAAAGGTGTGTTCTAAATCTAAACATTGTGTGGGGGTAAGCCCCTGTGCTCTCGAGGTGCGGCTGCAGGCGATTGAGCACAATGTGTTCATATAGCTTACCCAGGTACGATGTCAGTGATATCGGTCGTAATGTGCTGAGGCTTTGAGGCTTTCCCGATTTGGGGATTAGTATTATCTCCGCGTGCTTTCACTCCTTAGGTACGTCCCCCCGTTCCCAGTGGGAGTTGATAAAGTCAGTCAGGGCTATTACCGCTCATTCACACTGGAAGCGGATCCGCGTTCGCAAAGCGGTTGCGAACGCGGTTGTATAAAGATCCAGTGCAATTGCACGCGCACTCGATGACATCAAGTGCGCGTGCAATTGTACTGGATCTTTATACAACCGCGTTCGCAACCGCTTTGCGAACGCGGATCCGCTTCCAGTGTGAATGAGCGGTTAGTGAGGGTTCATCTAGTTTTCTGAGCAGGCGATTCTGGACCTTATCCCTCCCTGGTGTCGTATTTCTGGTGAGTTCTTGGATGGCTTTGGCGGTTTCTTGCGGTGTTATCTCTCGGTCCAGCTTGTGGTTGTCAGTGCCTGTGTATCCAGTTGTGATCGCTGGGGTGGGGGTTCGTTCTTGGCATGTATGCACGTTTGAGTTCCTCGAGTAATTGGGCGCCGGTTCCGTTGCACTGGTGTATGATTTTCCGCGCGGTATGTTGGGAGGCTGCTTTTCTTTTCATGGGGTCGAGTAGGTGTTTCAGAAGCCTCCATGTTTTTGCTGTGCTCAGCGTGCCTTGCATCATGTTGCTCGTTAGTCCCCAGTTGCTACGGGTGAGCTCCTCCGCGTATTCTGCCGCTTCAGCGGTGAGTTTGACTATCCGAAGTTGTAGTTTCCGGTTGGGCTTCTGTCGGCGCCATCGTTTGATGAGACCGCGCCTGGCGTCCCACATGTGTAGTAGTCGGGTGTCGACCACGGGTGTTTTGTCCGTGAGCGTGATCCGCTTGGTGTTGGTCGATGTCGTGTTGTAGCGTACGCACCCATTGATCCAAGTCGCGTATTGGTGCCTGTTCGTGGTTTTCTCGCACACTTCTACACGCTGTCCAATCCGTAAGTTCTATCGTTTGGAGAGTGTGTGTTTTCCGCTGGGTATTGTGGTAGATATGATACCGTGGTCGCTACCTAGTATTTCTTCTAGGTTTTCCTATTCGGCCAATGAAATTCGGGAGGTGAGTGTGAGGTCAGGGCACGTGTCCCGTGATACGCTGTTGCCTATCCGCGTGGGTTGACCGGGGTCTGTTAAGATCGTAAGCCTGTTTTGATTTACAGTATCATGTAGCTTAGCTCCTTTCGGTTGTGATTTTTGATAGCCTGATGCCGGGTGAGGAGCATTAAAGTCTCCGACTAATGAGCCGGCCTTTCGCCGTTTTGAGGGCCCAGTTGAAGAGGGCGTCGACTCTGGCGTAGCGGTAGGCGGGCGAGCTCTAGGTGTTTAATACGACGGTGCTGAGTGCGTTTCTGCGTAGCGGTAGGATTTCTACGTGTATGGCGGTGATTCCCGTGTCTCGGGCGTCGTGTTGGAGTACTGTGAGAGATTTACTTACTATAGGGTGGCTATCTGCGATCTTCCTGGTGCTGTGTAAGTGTTGTATCCTGTGAGAACGGGAGTGGTTCCCGTTTCTTGCAACGCGATTACGTCCGGTGGTTTTTGAGAGTGCTGTATATATTGTCTAAGTAGCCCTTGTTTCTTTTTGAATAATCGACAGTTCCATTGCCAGATTATCGTTTTCGCATTTGATTGTCTAGGCTGTCCCGCCATGTTGTTGTTGCTGTTGTTGACTGGCGGTTTCAGGGTCGACGTGTTTCTGGAGTATCTCGAAGATCTCCTCTATTCAGAGGTGAAGCAGCTGTTGCTGTTGGTTCTGCTGCTGCATCTGTAGCTGCATCTGTTGGTTTTGCTGCTGTACCTGTTGTAGCTGCTGCTGTAGCGGGGCGATTGCCGAGCTTGTCAGGCTATTGATCATCTCCGCGAAAGTATTGCTCTGCTCTAAGTTTTTGTTGAGTCTTTCCTCGAATCCGATTACTCTAGCCTCGAAGCTTTGCTCTAGTCTGGAAAAATCCACCCGGAGTTGCGCAATTCTAAGGGTCGTGCTTTTCTCTGTTTTGCCTGTGAGCGTCGCGGGTTCGTGTGTGTGTTCACTCGGGGGGGGGGGGGGGGGGGGGGGGGGTAGAGAGGGTAGGAACCGTGCTGCCCAGCACACCTTCTCGGTCAGATGGCCCTGGTCACCCGTCTGCTGGGCGACTGCTCCCTCTGCGGGCCCCGCAGTCGCTTCTTCCATTAGCTCCGGCTCCCCGTCCCCACGTGCTTCAGTGCGCGGTCGTTTACTCGTTGACGAAAGGGGGTCGTCGCTCTCGGGGGATCTGGTCCCCGTGGTTGACTCCCTGGTGTGTTGCCCCGTAGATGGCTCTCTGGTATGCTGTCCCGGTCGTGGGTGGGCTAGGTGTGGCATTCGACGTGGTGTGCTCCAATTTGGGTCCTGGTATGACAGCGTCAGCCCAGGATTTAGTAGGAGATCCCGCTTTTGGGGGATGGCACCGTTGAAGTTCGTGCTTGACTTTTCTGCCCTTGATGACTCGTTGTCTCTTTTGTGCTGGCGCTGGTTTTTGCGTTTTGCTTGCCGGGCTGGTGTTCTGGGATGGGTTGACGCTGGGTTCGTCGATGCTGGATCCTCGACGTGGTGGGTCTTCCGTATCCTGGTATCTTGGTCGGTTGCCATCGCTCGGTACACTCCGTGCTGCCCATTAAGTGTTCATCTTGGCAGATGCCGCACTTGGGTGTGCACTGATGTGCCTCGGTGGGTTCTGGGTGTCCGCAGGTGACGAAGATGTGTATGTCCGGCGTCGGGCACACGTCCGCTCGATGTCACTGTTTGAGACAGATGCGGCACACTTCTTTGGTCGGTCGGTAGGGTTTGCAGCAGTACCTCCGTATAGGTCCACTGCCCGGGGGATCGTGGTTTCCTTGAAGGTCATGATAGCTTGGTCAGTTTTTCCCATGTGTCTGGCGTAAATGATTTCATGGGTTCTGCTCCAAAGTTCCTTTAGGAGGATTTCCTGGGTGACTACAGGTTCCAGGTCATGAATTACCCCTTTGGCGGAGTCCTGGGGTACCTCCGAATACGTGTGGAGCGCATAGTCGTATTCCCCCAGACGTATTTGATCGATGTCACACAGTCGCGTGGCGAGCTCGATGTCTGCGGTGCTAATGATGACTGTGTTTTGATCATGTTGCACCCTGAAGATCACACAGCCGTGCATGGCCTCGATGGGGAGCTCACTGGCTTGACTCAGGCTGCGGGCGATGGCAATGTTGCTCCCTTTCGCGAAGTTCAAGCCTTCTCTCGGCTTCATGATGATCTTGTAGTCGTTCTTTGGTAGCGGTTCTTGCTTTATGGCACTTTTTGTGGTGCGGTAGCTTGGTGTCGTCTCGGGTTCCCTCGCTCCGTGCATGGCCATTGCGTCTGCTTCCTCGTCGTGGTAGCGAAGCTTGCCCAGGTCTCGAACCACTTTGAGCCATCCTTTCCCGTGTTCTTGACTGGACGCCGTGACCGCGGTCCTTCCGTCGTCTTGTAGTTCCATTGCAGCTGTACCGGCTGCCATCTCAGTCGCTTCGCATTGGCCTTGCGCCGGGGCGGTTCTCGCCAGGCCGGCGGCCCGACCACGCCTGGTGTAGCGCGTTAGGCCTAGCGGGGCATCCTCCACTTCGGGATTTCAAACCGCCAGAAAATGGTGAATTCTGGTCTTATGGTGAAATTCGGGTGTCCACGGGGTCCACTTGACTAGCGGAGATCGCAGGTATGGTCCGTTTGTAGCTTCGTTGGGGTTTTTCAAGGGAAAATAGGTATCGATGCAGGAGCCCACATGAAGCTCGTTCGCTCCGTCCAGCCCCCTCGCGGCCTCCTATGTGACGAGTCGTCCTGTTACCACTAGCCTACCAGAATCCCTATTACGAATGAACTGGTGGCGAATTGTCGTAATCATGGATTTTCAAAGTAAGAATAAAACACGGCACTACTTCGTTTTACTTTACGTAGTACTAACGTAGTAGAAGCTGCAAGAGCGATTGACATTTTTAAAAAAACACCAACACCCCCAACATTTTTCTTTTTTTGCCAGGCGATTTTTTTTGTCGGAAGATTATTAACGTAATATTTTGCTACAGAGTCACGTATATTTTTAATTAAAAAAAAAAGGAAAAAAAAAAAGAAAACAACCGCTTGAAAGCGACCGAAACATGAGCACAGTGTTAATGGTCCCGACATCTGGAGTGGAGAGGAGGGAAAAATGTAGAGGAGCAGAGAGTTGCCGAAAGGCACGTGGCATCACCCAACCGCATTTTTTTCTTCTCCCTTCGTTCCTTTGGCCGTGTGACGCAGACGAAAAAGGCACAAACGTCAAGCACAAAGTGCTTGCCGTTTGCCCGTTTTTTAGGCTCTAAACAATTCGTGTTCGTAAGACGAGCGACGTCTTCTGCCAGGAGAAGGGGCAACTACTCGGCGACGTCTTCGTGCAAGTACGGAATAAATAGTAATTGTTTTGTTGTTAAAAACGGCTTGATTTGTTAAAACATATTTATTTATTAAAAAAAGACATCTTATTTGTTAAAGCAACTTTGATCATAATTATTTATTTTATTTTTTAAATGTAAGTTTGAAGTTATATGTCACATGTAATGTACAAATAAAACCTTGTAGATCATAAATACCCTGCCAGTGTCCCTTTAAAAATATCTGTGTTTACGCTTTCATGCGGTGTAAGGGTCGTTCAGGGCAACGTGTCCCCACGCTTGTAGCTCGGCCTTCACTTGCCTTTGGCGTGAAATTGAAACGAAGCATAGTTTCTACCCTAGTAGACCCTCGAGTTCCGCCTGAATAGAAGGAAAGAAAAAATAAAATTCAGTAGTTTGGACACTGGCGGCGAGATGTTTCGGTGGCTCCAATCTGCGACGTCACGACTAGGGGTTTCGATCGCCAGCGACAATTTGGATGGCGTGTAAAAGCTCGGTGGAGGCTTGTAGTTTCCGGGTCCTTAACCAACACCGGCGAAGTTGATTGTCTGGTATTCTTATTTCCTTTAATGAAACTAAAATTCCTCCTACCCAAGACGTGATAGTGAGCGACGCGTTTAGCCAATCGTGGAAGGCCGACTGCAGCGACGCTCTTGGTCTCGCGCGTTGCCAAATAGGTGTTCCGAAAACAAAATCCATTTACAGAAAAAAAAAATTCTGTTTGCAGGAAATGTTTTTGCATATTGGTGTTCACTAATCACTCATTTAGAAATTCCTAAATGTCCGACTGTCATTTGTTTTATTAAAAAAACAATAAACGAAACAAGGTAATCTCTATCTGATGAGGATGCTTCTGATTAGGTTATAAAAACGTATCCCTCGTTTAAACATACCCTGTGCACCCTTAACCGCAGTTAAGTGTGACTGGGGTCAAACTTTACTGCGGTTAAGGGTGCCTGACGGTCATCCTAAACCGCAGTTATGCTTAAGTATGCTTAAGATTTAATTACTGCCAACTATACACTAGTTAGCGGGGTGCCCATATCCGCAGTTAAGCTTGACCTCTGTCACATTTAACTGCGGTTAAGAGTGCCCGTGTAATTAAGGTATTTAAGAGTGTCCGTGTAATTAAGATCAGTAGCAATAAGAAAGCCCAAGAACATTCTGTAGTCTGCCAAAGATGATAAGTGCACTGATTTGCTTGTACGCACCTGTAAGACATTTTGAAAGCTACATGCTGGCAACGTTTTACGGCGTTACGTTCACGGTAACTAATTTTCATACTCGTGCTAGCCTAATAAGCCAATGCACATGTAAAAAAAAAAAAGCAACCTTTCGCATATTTAATGTAACTGGTTAAACTCCTTACACATAGATTAAAAAAAAAAACAGATAAAGCCATGGGAAAACCGGAACATACACAAGCCAAAGGACTGAAAGCAACCAATGAAATAAATATTTTGTAGCTGAGGCCGACTGCGCTGAGGCGGCCCATCTTGCATATCTAATGCTTACGAGTAGGCCCCAAGGAAAATATAATAAACATACAGAAAAGCAACCCCGCACTCGAAAGCCCCGATCGCATCGTTAGCGGCGGCCATGGCAACGAATCCCTGGACGGCCAATTAGGCGGGCCACCCTAGAGTTAGTAGTTCCGCTCCCCGGCGACGCATACAGCCATGGGAGGCCACAGCGATCTCAAATCCATCAGAGGCAGAGGCATCGGCGACTCCACGGTAACGCTTTTGGACTAGACTGACTCTTTACGAACGTTACAGATTCGAAAGACGATGACATGAAGTTTCATGTGTGAGCAGACATGTCGTGACAATCTTTGCTGCGAGGACAAATTCGCGGCCTTGATTTCTTTCGCGGCCTCGTGTTCTGGTCGCTTGGTGTTCACGGCCTGCCTCGAGTTGTCAGTATTAGAAACATCTACAGAAAATGCACCCGTCTCTTACCGGAGAAAACCACCGCGATACTTATCTCGACAAACGCACCGTTGGCCAATCAGAACGAGGACGCCGGAGAGGCTCAGCTTTAACGATCCCGTATTCATCATCTGCCAAGTCAATCTCTGAGTACAGTGAAACGCCGGCGCTAATCCAGGTCAATTGGCCATTCCGTTTCTTCTTCCAACGACGACCTTTACGCAGCGTGTACGCGAGGCGGAAAACCGTAGACAATGGATCTCAAACGAAACGAACAATTGAAGAACCGTTGGTGGCCGGATGTCGTCTTGGTTCGGTTTAAGTCCCCATTCGACTAAAGCATCAATTCGGCTAGACGTTTCAATTTGGTTGAACGTCCCGATTCAGCTTAATTGTCACTTTGGCTAGAATATTTTGTTCCGCTGAGCGATTCAAGTCAGAATTTTAAGTTCGGCTAAATGTTTCAAGTCAGTTTAAATGCTGAAAAAGGCTCAGTCGTCTCAAGTATCTCAATAAGTAATTTTCAGAATTCACTGCCGTCTGGTGACTCAAAAAGTAATTTACCTTTCGACAAGCTAATGGCGGTCAGGAAACTGTATTTCTTGGGAACCGCCACTTTAGCCCGTCGATGGCAGTTGAGAATTGGTACTTCGATCACCTCAAATTGTTGTTCTTCATTTGTTTCAGTTTGAATGATGTCAAGAACATAGGCCTCCTGCGCTGAAGAAAAGGAGAAAGGGCAACTATATTTTACTTGCGGAAGTCCGGGTCTTTTTAGTTGTATGTTTTTCGTTGCGCTATACTCCCTGCCAGCCCCCTCCTTATGTAATGGCTGCAGAAGGGCCTTTAATGAATCAATTGAGAAAATTAATAAATGAAATCACTATCTCAGTTTTCTAGAGGGATCCAAAACAGCGAGGCAAGAAAGTATCAAAGTCAAGGCCGATTTATTAAAGTCCGCTGATACGCGCTTCTTTCCCGGGTAGAAGACACCGAGAAATTAGACGAATTTTATAACTGCCGGCTCATTTTCATCCTTGAACGCCAGAGCCAAAAATTAATTTAAGAATGTTCTGTTTCAAAACACGAACAGGGCCTTCCATGATCCTCGATGCGAGGCTGAATTTAATTCAATTCCTTCGATCGCTAGAAAGACCTTTTTTCCGTGCTCTCGGTCGTTACTTAGTTATAGGCTTATATCCTACTTTGTGATATGGTATCCCGGCATTTGTTTTTTTTTAAATTTCTTGAGAAATAGTTCCTTCCCGACTTGGACTAAGTACTTTTTTTATATCTGATTGATGCGCACTCGAGAATAATTTATTTAAAAACCGGTGAAATTCCGAGGGAGCTAAGGAGGAAGACAGGGCGTCCTTCTCGGACCGTATCTTTTTAGGCTTGCTTAGAATATACTCATACCTCAACACACAAAACTTCACTGCCCAAGTTGCAACGGTACACAAGTTTCGCTTTACTCTATCAGCTCCGGGGGTAGCGCTGTGCCGTAGACGTTCACCATTGCTCTCATGAAGGAGTGTCTTAATGATAATCACGTAGCATATTTACCCAACCTGCTTAAATAGAGGCCTTTAAGGGAAGTTTTATAATCACGAAGAAACTTCTCTTCTAAGTTAATATTGCAATATCAATCATCAGTTTAAACTGATCTTGAAATTGAGCAATTTCGAGGGCTAATCGTTTATTTCGTAGCAGCATTTGTCTTAAAGTTACGTGGACTTCCCTGCAAAAAAATGAATAAATAATAATAAAACAGTTTTTAATTTTATTTATTTCAAGTGCATCGGCTTAGTACGTCTTAGAGTTTTATTTGCTATCACATGCAAATTACTTATATGGGGAATCGATCAAATATGCGTTCCTAAAAAAATGTTTTTTTTTTTTTCGCAGCGGAGGCACAAGTCGCCATGTCATGGATTACTCTGGCCGTAGAAATGCCCATACGTGCCGTTGTGAGTTCGAGGTGGCGATTATTCATTGATTCCGACGTTACGCCACGCGTGGAAATCGATATCGCGATGTGGACGTCTTAGGTTCTCACCGATGCCACGGTGCCGAGAAAAATGGACTCAACCGGATTTCAAAGCGCCCGAGCGTGCTCCACTCGCGCGATCTTTCTTCAAGTGGTCAGCCGATAGAAACATGACGCGCGCGGCTTGGGGCCCCAATCCCCCCCTCCCCCAGCCCTTTCATGTCGGTGTCGCCGTAACTGAGCGTATCACAATGTCCCTCGGGTGTTGGTCCTTTCAGGCGGGGAGGTGTAGACCTGCCCCTGTTCTCCTGTCGTCCCAAGTCGGTCGACCTTGCTTCGTCCGGGCAGCAAACTCTCTTGCCGTGATACGTAACTCGCCAAGCCACCACAACGCCTCTCAAACCTCCCCCCCCCCCCCCCCCTCTCCCTCGCACACACAAACTGGCACGATCGAGAGTGGAAACAAACCGGTGAAAGAGATCGACTCCGCAATAGCGCACGTCCCCACCCTCCAAGACCCACCCGGACTTGTTTACAAAGCGCAACAACCGAGGCCCGAGCGTGATCTAGAAGACACCGTCACCAAATAAAATAATCGAGGATGCTGCTATATTTATCTGAGGAAAAAGAGAAATGTTCAAAGGACGGCGGCGTCAGGCGCTGACGGGTGCACGCCACCCCGCCCCTCGCGGGTTCAGCGTGAGCACCCGGAGTGCGCGGAGGGCGCCGAAGGGAGAAGAACCACTTTCGATCATCTGTCTCGCAAAATGTATCGCTCCATATCGCGCCGCTCCATCGGTGCTGGCCCACTTTTGGCCCCTCTAATGCGTTCCCGGGGAGAGGAGTCTGCCCCGACGAAGAGAGGGAGCCCAGGCGTGCCAGGGCCAGCCGAGCTGGACCCTGCTGGCCCGTCCAGAAATGACTTCATCCATTATACGGCTCTAGGTGTGAACCTTCCTCCGCGGGTTGGTGGCGAGCCGTCCGGGCGCCCCAGCTGCAGTAGAATGCCGACCCGGACATCGGTTGTCTCTCGGCGGCCGACAATAGCCGCGACGCCGACCTGTCTTGCCGGGCCCTAATAACCCGCGCTGAATATCCTCCCGGCCGCCTGCGATCGGCCGGGAGCCTCGGCGAAAGCGGCCGAGACAATCCCTCCTTCGGAGAGCTCGCTGGAATCGGCACTCGTAGCCTCTCACGACTGAGACAGCTCGATCGTCCCGCGGCCAAAGAAATGGGGTGTCTGCCAGTCTATCTTCGAACGAAGATTACAAAAAAGGACACTGGAAGGGTGTAGCCGTGGATGTAAGTCTCTGGAACGCCCTTCTTACACCCCTAGAGATGTTTTGTGTGTGTGTGTGTGTGTGTGTGTGTGTGTGTGTGTGTGTGTGTGTGCGTGCGTGCGTGCGTACGTGCGTGCGTGCGTGCGTGCGTGCGTGCGTGCGTGCGTGTGTGTGTGTGTGTGTGTGTGTGTGTGTGTGTGTGTGTGTGTGTGTGTGTGTGTGCGTGCGTGCGTGCGTGCGCGTGCGCGTGCGCGGAGAAGCTGTGCAGTGTTTTCCATTTGAAATCTTAAATCAAAGGGCTATCATCCAACCTTCTAGCCTGGTGGGAACTGCTCATGAGGAGTACTAGTCCAGAAACCGCCGATGTCATTCTCGCGCTTACAGTGTCGCGCAGTGATTCCGTGTCACTATTAGCACGCCGATGTCACTATTAGCACAATCACGACAAAGGCGCTTTTTTTGTATTTAAATTATGAAGGATAATGACGGCCATTATATTTTATTACTCGTATTAATGTTCCAAACGAGCACTTCGCACCACGGTGATAGCTTCGACAACTGCTTATCAACCCCAAAAAAGAAAAACCGCTGTTGGAGCTGGGACGAAACGAACCATCTCGGACAGCGTTTGGATTCGAACTACTTTAATTGCTCGCGCTGCAGAGGCAGCTGAACCTCGTCGTCGTCGTTCATGGCGTAGGCCGGCTTTGAGTGTCGCTACACCGCGATCGCTTGCTCGCACTGCACTCTAAAAAAAAGCCCGTGCGTCTACTTTCCCGCACAACGCTCGGAGAGATAATCGCCGCAATTTACGGAGGCAGCTCAGCGAATTACGATGCCGAAACATGTGTTTAGTCCAAAAAACGCAGTCTGAGTTGTGACATTAAGCAATGCAAAACGTCACGCTCGCATTCCTTAATGTCACAACTCGGGCTGCTTTGTGTGTGTGTGTGTGTGTGTGTGTGTGTGTCCCCCACCGGCGCCGCGCATGCGCGGTGGACGGTGGGCAAGAAGCCCGCCGACGCCCATAAACAAACCATTGAATTGCGTTGTTTTTGGCGTCGGTGGGAGCCCTTGTGCTCTTTTTCGCGTTGGAATTGTTGATTCTACGTCCTCCTAACAATGTCTGACTACTTGAGCGGCTTCAGCAAAATTAACGAGGCAAAACTGTGCGTGAATAATGTGACTTGCGGCGATTAATTCCATGTGGACGCCGCAGAATGGGCGCTAAAGCCTGACTCGCACGATGAGATTCTGCTCGCTATTTTCAGTCTCGACGTCGCTCGGGCTGCAAAAGCGTGGACCCTAGCTGAGATGGTGGACGTCGATACTGAAAACCACAAGTAGAATCGGGCATTAAAAATCGGTGACGGCCACTGGTAACAATGATCAATATCTTCTTGCATCTACTGTTTACACTTCTTACCCCAACCAACCTTCAAGAGTGTTTTGAGGATTGCATTTAATTGTTAACGCAATTACCGGGTCAACGTTTGGTTTACGGGCCGCTGTCGTTTGAACGAGCAGACGACAAAAAGCAGACAAGTTTGAAAGAGCAGACGACAGTTCGAACGCTTGCGGCAAGAAGCACCGCGTCCCGCGTCAACAAACCATTGGAATGTCACGTTGTCGGCGTCTGTGTGAGTCTGCATACTGTTTTTCGAGTTAGAATTGTCTATTCTACGTCCTCATAGCAATGTCTTACCACTTCAATCGCCTGAGCGAAATTATCAAGGCTCGTTACACCGCTAAACTTTGCGTAAATAATTTGACGTGCGGCGATTCATTCGCGTAAACGGCGCAGAATGGACGCCAAAACCATGATAAGATTCTTCTAGATATTTTCGGTCGCGACGTCGCTCGTGCTGCAAAAGTGTAGAAGGTAGCGGCGATGATCGACGTCGATACTGAAATTTGGAAGCGGGACCAGACCAAGCGTAACAAGTTGGTGATGGCCACTGGTACAAATGATCAACATCTTGTATCTACTCTTTACACCGAGCCTACATAAGTCTTTTGAGGCCTGCAATTACTTCTAATTGCAATCACCGGGTCAAAGTTTGGTCTCAGGGCCGCTTTTGTTTGAACGAGCAGACGACAAAAAGCTGGCTCGAAAGAGCAGACGAAAGTTCGAACGATCATGCGGCCGTGTGAATTTGAAGACGCACTGAACCCGCGGGTGGCCCGGACAACTTGGCGGTTTTCTCTCGTTCATGTTGGAACAAAACAAATACATCTGCCGACCACAAAGTGTTGCCCGCACAAGCAATCGTAGTTCGACAGCGTCTGGTTTACCCTTTTCAAGGGTAAACCAGACGCTTGGTTTACCCTTTTCAAGGGTAAACCAAGGGTACTCGGGCGAACGGAGCCGGAAGAAACACATGAAAATTGATCTTCAAACCTTTCCAAACTCTTTTGGTACAGTCCCCGTCGCAGCATTTTGACGAGAACGCAGGTTTTTTGTCCGTTTTATCCGAAAAGAACACAAGAATGCATGTCTCGCACGGCGACTTCTGCCCACCGCCCCAGACCGGAAGTGCGACCGACGCGCCACCACCGCGGCGTGACGTAGAAGAGTTGAGTTCGTGTATACTGTTTCGTATTAGTAATTTCGCGCCTCTTTACGAAAGTTTCTTTAGAACTGCGTAGAAAATAACTGTACGATGTTTGCACTCGACGTGTTGGGCAAATCGGTATACTTGTACAAGTGCCATAAATATGTCTCATTGCAGAAAAAAAAGTAACTGTATCCATTTATTTATTTAAATCGAAATGAAACAATAGGTGAGAACTGAGAAGTGAGTGTAAGCTGTATGTATACCGTTCTGACCCAGATTATACAGCCACAAGAGTACAAGGAACACAAATCATAAAGAAGATTATTCCTGCAAAGATCGTCGTCGTTGAAGGTGTTCTTTGCTGGGTCATTTGCATCTTTGTATTTTCTGCGAACGTTTTTGTTTTATTCGCCGGTGTTCGCTATTGCTCCCCATTTCCTTTCATTTTCGTCTGAGATAGGGACCCCATCTTTTCTGCAAAGTTTGGAAAGTGTTTGCACGGTCATTTTTCTCGTTAATTTTTGTTTTTGTTATGCTGCAGAGGCATGGTGCGCTTACTCTAGTAATCTTGACATGTTGTCTGCGCACGTTTTAATGCTCACCTATTCAGGTAAAAAATTGTGACAACACAGTTCGTAACGGATCAGCAGTCACCTCTTACGACATAGTTCGAGTAGCTAAACGCCTTTTTTTCCGCTTCCCAGATGCGCTTCAAACGCGTGTGATCCCCCTGAGTGGCGTTTGAGACCGCTAAATAAACTGCTCTACCTTCGTTTATGCGCGCGTTGTTATTTGTTTGTCGTTGCAGTTGCAATCAGTGGATTGCGCTTTGCCAGCGGACTGACCGTAAAGCGCGAAACACATGTACGACGAAACCGTCCCATCCGACGTCCGACCGCGCAATACGACGGTCGGAGGCGAGGGTTTTCAACGCTCTCCGATGCTACGAAAACCCTCTCCCCCCAAGGTCATTCCGGCAGTCCGCACGTCGGATCGGAAGGTTTCGTCGTACATGTGTTTCGCGCTTAATGAATGGTTTCAGCTGTTGGGGTGACGACACGGGGCTCGCAAAGCCCAAGGACGTCGCGGAGCCCATTCGCGACTCAAGCGAACTATAGGGGGCGCGCTGATCAGGCGAAATGGCGAACGAAATTAATTGCACAATCCAGGGACTCGACTTCGGCTCGGGCAGCTTCTCTAGCCCCATGATTCGTTCGACTGCCCTAGGATTGAAGACCAGTTTATTGATGGCGGTGAGGTGTTTTCCAAGTCGCTCAAAGGTTTAAATGCGTAATTTAATTTTAAAAAAGACAGATAGATATTTTTTTTAGTTTTAACTAATTTTTTTGTTGAGTTGTTTCCTCATCGAATGCGTAAATATGTAATGAGTGGTTCTTTTTACCTCAGATACTTCCAAAGTACGCAGTTATTTCAGACGTGTTCGTTGTACTATAATGACGATTAATATATTCACCGACGGAGACTAGCGGAACCAACCGTGCACAGCGACGCGCGCTCGTTCTTTTTCATCCACGGGAGTGAATTAAACATGCGTTACCGAGCGATTTCCTCCAACGGCTGGGTCGATTATATGGTCACCTCTGGCCATATAGATTCGTACATGGTCTCAGCGAGTTCGTAGTCTCTCCCTTCTTGATATTTTTTCCCTCCGCTCCAGGCTTACAGCGCCGCGAAAGAGGCCACAAGCCCCTTCCTGACCGAAGGTGTGCGGCCTTCTTTGAACGCGGAACCGCGCAGTCATCTCAAGATTGAGATGGCCTCGTCCAGAATCGAATCCGCAAGCCTTGAGACGGAGAGTGACACGCCGACTGCTAGCGGGGTCGAGGTGGCCGACACCGGCGTGGCGGCCGAAGTGTGGACAGTAACTGCTCCGCGCGCGAGACGAAAGACAAACACCGTTGTCACCCGTCTCTCTTTCCAAACCTTAAGCCATTCAATATAGTGGTGCGTCGAGTCGAATGATAAAAACGCGAAGAGCTGCGATGAAGTTGTCGTCGTGGCTGCTTACATCACACTAAAGGCTCGTTGACATACTTACGTTTGCTAGCAACCGAGTTCCTGGGATCTCTTCCGACGAGATTAGATCGGATCAGAAAATGCTTTATTTGTCCCGCGCTGACGCCATCTGCGGTGGCCCTGGAACTATATTTGCGAGATCAAATGTGCGTACTATCTATGAGAAATGGTAGTTTATAACATTCTCAAAAGGTTTCCAAATCCCCCCCCCCCCCCTTTCCCGAAAAAAAGAAAAAAAGATGCGCGATAAAATTAAAAAAAAAAAAAAACATTATACGGCAATGCCACGTGTTCCACGGCTGCCTGATAGATGGCGCCAGAATGTTCTTCCGTTGTACGGGATTTTAAGAGGTTTCAAGGCACACGGCCGTAACCACACACACACACACACATATATATATATATAAACTTGCTTTAATGCGACGGAAAGGTTCAAATTTTCCGTGCCAAATATTATAGTCGGTTGCAAGCTAAGAAAAAACCGGAAATGCCTCTCAGAGGAAAATGTAATCCTACGCCAAGAAACGCCAGCCAATCGTTTTCATGACGTCACGATTCCGTGGACCAATCGCGATCCTTTTGAAAAAAAAAAAGCTCAACATAGCTGCTGGCCTTAGCAACGCGACGCTAGTTTCTCGTGACAATTATTCTGCTTTTTTGCACCGTGTTTTACGTGCCCGAGGTTACGCCACGAAATCTTAATGGTATCGGCTTGCGTTTGCAGCAGTTTTTGCGCGACAACGTGAGAATCCAGCGACGCTATCGCCAACGAAAATTTCGAAGCGGGCGCAAGGCTTAGCACTGCTGAGAGCTGGAAGACGGTATGTTAGACAGTATCTTGGACAGAAAATGAATTGGGAAGACGGTACATTGTACATGACTTTCTTTCTTTACTAAACAGCTATTTCGTTGACAAAAACGTATTCTAACTTATTTAAATGTCCTGAATGAATTAAATAAATATTGTAGTAGTTTAAGACACGTTTCCTGGAGGAAGAAAAAGCAACGTTGCTAGCGAACTACTTTCTCGACGGTGGAGGCACTTCAGATGGGCGCAATGCGCTTGTGGGTGGAGCTAAAAGATTGTTCTTAGCTTGCAACCGACTATAGAGTGACGTAAGCGTTCTGGTACACTATCGTAGTGTTCTCTTTTCTAGCAGTTCCCACCATAACACGAGAGGAAAAAGAAAGACATGTTTGCCCTTACGACAGCCATTGGAACTATAGGAGTGAGCAAAGTATACGTAGCGCGAGCTGCCTGCTTCACTTCCTGACGTGCAGCTCTAAACATCCTGGGACACTCCAAGCCAAGTCTAGACGTCCACAGCTTAACATACGCCGAGCGTGGCGAGACTCGAACATCTCCCTGCGGCCAATCAGAATGCGGCATTAGAGAAGGCCGACGAACCAATGACGATGCAATCAGCGTGAACACAAGAAAGCATGCCCCGTATTTCAAAGCTGTCGCCGACTAGAGTGATGGTCCAAAACTTATGGTGAATTCCACTCGTAGATCCGGAGCGCTTTCCAAAATCCGCGAGAAAGGCGAAATTCCGCTCTGTGGGACCCGCTCCGAATCGACGAGGAGAAGATAAACTCGCGCTTTTGGAGCGACCTCCCCACACCCCTTCCCCTCGCTTCCCCCTCCGCCATTCAAAATGGCCGCTGCTCGAACTTGACAAGCCCGCCAACGCCTCAGCCGACTGATCTTTCCGACAACCAGTGACAACTGTCACTGCTTAGCTGCAGAAATAACACGCGACAGATAACACGCGACACAGGTCGGGCGAAACCATGCGTACCACGGCGCCCATGTCACAAATAACGAAGACGTCCGTGTTCGGCAACGTCACATACCTTTCGGCCGCCTCAAAGCGGCGGGCCACGGACACCGATTTCCATCGGTGGAGTTCAGATTTCTGGTACGACTTTAATAAACACAGAGGTAACAAATCATCACTTGCACGGTCGTTGCCTAATCTCGCTTTATTGCACGGGAAAACGCCGGCGGAATGCAGTGTAAAAAGTAAACAATCATTGGCCGCAGAATGAACAGGCCTAACCTTGCGTCTGCCTCCGGCTTTTCTATCGTTCTTCCTCTCACGATTACAAACGTCAGCGCTTGCGATTTACCACGCTCCACAGTCCCGGCTTTGTATCCCTAGTCTACGCAAGGCAGAAGCGTTCGAGCCGTCACAATCCCACGTAAACAACCGACGCACCCGAACAGATCCAACTCGACGACCCGACCGTGGCCCGACCGGCCCGCCGATCTCGCCAACCTCGCCGCGCATGCGCGACGTAGGGCGCTCTGACAACTTCTGGAAAGATCTGTGAAATTCCGCAGAGCAAGTTCGGCGGGGTTTGAGGCGCTCCGTGGAGCGGGCGTTGCTAGAGATCTACGAGCGGAAGATAACCAACTCGAGCCAGATATGCCAGTGGAATATGCGCGCTCGAAGTGGAGCGCTTTTGGAGCGCTCGAGATCTGCGAGCGTAATTCACCATTAGGCTCGGTCATGAGAACGCTGCGCTAAGTTAAACGATACACCGACACGCGGCCATGACGTCACGCCGCAGGGGTGGCGCTGCTGTCGGCACGGCGTATGCGCAGACGCTTACCACAGGTTCCTGCGCGTTTACCCACACCTCCTGTGCTTGTTGTACGCAGCGCGTTGGCCTATACAGTGGCATCAAAACCCTGGCCTGCGTTTCAAGTCTGTCAACGCGAGAATATAAACGGCAATAACCGGAGAGGAACGCTGACTCGTTATCAACAGGATCGTGTAAATCCCTGCGGTCTTCGCTGACCCTCCAGCTTCTATGCGTACTACGCGGCGAGACAGATGCCAGACGTTGGCGTCTAAAAGCTGCCAGAGTCGACATGAGGCCACCAGAGGGAAGCCAGGTGTGTGGAGAGACAGCGCTCTCAGCGATGACCAAAACAGTTGTGGTTTTGGTCATTGTTGGAGGCGTGTTTCTCCACACTTCTGGCTTCACCTCTGGTGGCCTCATGTCGACTCCAGAAGCTTCCTATTCCCATGGTGAAAACAGTCTGCGCCGTGTTTCACCATGTCAGAGCAACGCCGTCATACGTCCTCTATATTTGCTGCAATGAGCAGCAAATTTAAAAGCAACGGGCACCCTGTGCAGTGCTTGTGCACAGAAACAGCAAATACAGACGCGCACAAATACACGCATACGACTGCTCCACCGCCTAGGGATCATAACCCTGGCGGTGGAGCAGTCACCAGGGTATCATAAATAACCAGGCTCAATCTAAAATGGTCCGTAAAAATCGGCGCCTGCACGTAGCAATCAAAACTTTTCGTCAGAGGTGTATTTCACAGGTCAGTTTTATATTGTAAAATTACAAAGCGTAGCTCCCTTTCTGTAAAAAAAATGGGGCCAAAAAACTTGCCAGGGTCAACGGCGGGCGGCGATGCAGACGACCGAGTCGAGTGGAAGAGGCGCGTTTGACGCACGTATTGATAGATGGCGTCGGGAACAGCGTCGGACTAGAGTTCCTGTATAGGCTCGTAGGTAGCTATACAGGAACTCTACGTCGGACGGCGTAGCCGACCAGCAAAAGAAAGCAGACGGCATGCAGACGAAATCCGTTGGCAGCAAAAGCGCCGTAGTTATGCAACCGCTTTTTGTATTTTTTTTTTTACTTCAAGCTTTGCTTTTCTTGTTCTCATTTATTTTTAAACCAAAGGTACATTACAAAAGGATTGTGTTCATTTTAATGGACCACGGTCGTTGCTTGTAGTCTCGATAAGGAGGTAGCGCCATCTATCAATACGTGCGCCAAACGAGCCCCGCCACTCGACTTGGTCGTCTGCGTCGCCGTCCGCCGTTGACCCTGCCAAGTTTGTTAGCCCTATTTTTTTTTTCCGATAGGGAGCTACGCTTTGTAATTTTTGCAAGACAAAACCGACGTGTGAAATACACCCATGACGAAAAGTTTAGATTGCTGCGTGCACGCGCTGATTTTTACGACCCATTTTAGATCGAGCCTGGTTATTTCAGTCACCATCTCGACATTTCAAAAGACCTACTCATTTGTAGGTGACCTCCTCCTCAATTACACAGATTAAAATATGCTGCTTTGTTTTTCCCACTACTTCGTGCATTGCATAATATATCCAATTTCAAGGAATGAGTCTCTAAGTAAAAAAGCATTGGGACAGGCAATACTTATTTAAGATCATCGTTAAAAGTATTGAAAGGTGCCATAGAATAGGTCGAAAACACGACGATCGTTCACGTCCTGTCATTATGAAACTCCTTGATTTCCGCGAAAAAATGGAAGTATTGAAAAATTCTTTCAAGCTCAAGGGTTCAGATATTCGTATATCGGAAGGCTTCTCTGTTCATGCCCGTTCTGTTCGAAAGAAAATATGGGATGCGACGGCCTCTTTCCGTGACAGTGGCTCTTCCGTCCGCCTTCGATATGATCATGTGTTCATCAATAATGAGCGATATAATTGGGATGTTAAAACTAATACTCTGGTTAAGTGTTCCGACTACTCCGCCCAGTCTACTACCACCGCCCCATCTACTGGTGGTCGTTGACTCGGCCGCGGTTTAAAAGACGGTTTAAGTGAAAATCTTTGTGTCTTGAATGTTAACGCCAGAAGTTTAGTAAACAAGTTCCCCGATTTTCTGTCACTAATTTCTTCCCACTCTGCTCACATTATTGGAGTCACTGAAACATGGTTGCATGATGGCATATACGACACCGAAATTACACCCTCTGGTTTCTGCGTGGTTAGAGGTGATAGAAAGTACGGGCGTGGCGGTGGCGTCGCACTCTTTTTAAAGACCAATATTAAATTTGCAGTGATACAGGGTCCTCCCCAGATTGAATCAGTGTGGTGCAAACTTAATGTGGATAATATATCTTTAGTTGTTGGCGTTGTCTACCGCCCTCCCGGCTCTCCCATTGATCAGTTACACGCTTTATGTGACTTTATGTACGAGCATAACCTGTCTTCTTCCAATTTAATATTAATGTGTGATTTCAATTTACCTGGCATCCAGTGGGCGTCTTTGTCGCTATCTGGTCCTGACGTTCAAATATCTAGAGAGTTGGTGAACTTTTCTTTGTCATTTGGTTTAAAACAGATTGTTCAGGAGAGCACGAGAGAGTCGTCAGTTTTAGATTTGGTATTTCTTAGTATACCTCTTCTAGAAAACCATTTTGAATGTGAAGTCGTTGACGGTATATCAGATCACAGGGCAGTCTTTGTTTCTGTTGCTTATTCTGTCCCTAAAACACGTTTTGTTTACCACACTTTTCCTGATTTTAACCGTGCCGATGATGTGTCCATAATTGACTCATTAAGCTATTCTTTTGAAGTGTTTGAACAACTTAGTATCTCCAGTGACGTGAATGTACTCATTACATTTTTTGAAGACTTGGTTAAATCGTGTATCCAGCGATTTGTGCCACTCAAAACTAAAAAAAGTAACATTGTCAAACCTTGGATAACAAGAGAATTATTACATTTATCGCGACGGGTCGGCAGACTGCGGAGTGGAAAACGTTGCGCTGACCCAGTAAAGTCTGCTCAGTTTATTCAAGCTAAGGAGGAACTCCGACTGAAAACTAATTCCGCGAAGGACTTCTATTTCCGTGTTACCTTACAAAACTTAATAAAATTCAACCCTCGAAAATTCTGGAAATCTATTTTACCAGGCAGCACAACTTCAAACTCGTTTATAATTAACGACGTAACTACTATGGACGCGCTGACAATCGCTACAGCGTTTAATACGTACTTTCAGTCAGTATTTACAGTTGATAATTTCGAAGTTCCTCCTTTTACTCATGTGTCGCAGTCTGCGGTTGACGACATAGATGTGAACGTTCGGGGCGTATACTAAACCTGATTTTGAAGTTAGGCACTAAAAAAAGTCCTGGTCCTGATGACATTCCTAATTCATTTATTGTCAGGTACTCCCAATGGTGCAGTCGGTATCTCACGGTTATTTTTCAGAAATCACTGTCAACGGCCACAGTTCCTTCATCATGGAAACTCGCAAAAATTATTCCCGTATACAAATCTGGCAACTCACAATCACTGTCAAACTATAGACCAATTTCTATAACGTCACATTCATGTAAATTATTGGAACATATAGTCTACAGGCATGTAATAGAGTTTCTCGATACTAATAATATTTTATGCGATTTCCAACATGGTTTTCGACGCGGTTATAGTACTATGACACAACTAACAGAGTTTGTTCATGATATCGGTCTGTCTCTTGACATCGGTAACCAAGTTGATGCGATATTTATAGATTTGTCAAAGGCTTTCGACACAGTTCCTCATTCTAAACTCCTACACAAGCTTAACCTAATTCTAAATAATCATAACCTTGTGAACTGGATATCCAGTTTTCTATCTCAACGGTCTCAGTTTGTCTACTTTAACTCATCCAAGTCTAGTACAGTTGACGTATCATCAGGTGTTCCACAAGGGTCAGTTCTTGGACCGCTACTTTTCTTGTTATACATCAATGATTTGCCACGCTGTATTTCCACTAAGGTCCGACTTTACGCTGACGACTGCGTACTATATCATGTGATAAACTCCTCCGATGACCATATAACTCTTAACAATTCTTTCGTGAATTTTTGTACGTGGTGTAAAACCTGGCAAATGAACCTGAACTTTAGTAAAACGGTTTTTATGACCTTTTCTAGGCGTTCATCACCTTCTGTGTTTAATTATTCATTTGACGGGTTATGCCTAGAAAGAGTTTTTGAATATAAATATCTTGGCCTCCTTTTCACGCCTGATTTATCTTGGTCTAAGCACATTGATACGACATGTAACAAATCTCTTAAAAGACTTGGATACCTGCGGCGTACCTTACGTGTGGCACCACAAGATACTAAGCTTTTAACTTTTAAAACTTTGATTCGCCCAATCCTCGAATATGGTTCTATTATTTGGTTTCCCTACAAAGAGTCCGATATAAATAAGGTCGAATCAGTAAAAAAGAAATCGGTACGTTTTATTTGTCGTCGGTATGACAGAAACTTTTCTCCTTCTTCATATCTTTCCGTGTTAGGCCTAAGACTTCTTTCTGAGCGTCGTGGTATCGAGCGCCTAAAGTCTCTGTATTTCATGGTTAACTCATCACGTTTTGACTCGTTACAAAACTACATAAAGTTTCTCGAGCCAACTGCAACTAGGAGCCACCATGAATTAAACATTTTACCTTTTCATCCTCGTACTGATATGTTTAAAAGTTTTTTCCTCACACCATTGAACGCTGGAATTTATTACCAGGAAACATCCGATCACTACAACCAGATGAATTTCTGTGTGCCGTTGACAGTGGTCCAGAGTGATGTCCGGACCGTCTGTGTTTAACTCCCACTCCTGCCATAGCCCCAGTGGGGCTGCAGTATGTATAAATAAAAAATAAAATAAAAAAAAGAACCTCCGCTAAAGCAGATGTCAGTGCGGCTGCCGTTGACCTGCCAAGTTTGTTAGCCCTATTTTTAGGGCTAACACATTAAAAGAACCTCCGGTAAAGCAAATGTCAGTGCGTCTGCCGTTGACAATTACAAAGATTACAATATGTTTCTTTGTTTTTCTGAGTATTTCGGTATTGCATAATATATCCAATTTCAAGGAATGAGTCTCACAGTAAAAAGCATTGGGACAGGCAATATTTATTTGAAATCATCGTTAAAAGTACGTACCTCCGCTAAAGCAGATGTCAGTGCGGCGAAGACCCTTAAAGTAGGGTGTTTGCCTCACTTCACCGTAGCAGCGCTTTCCACATCCCCTTTCCGTCCTTCAAAAGTGAAAGGTGTTCAGTGCAAAAGAGCCCTGACGTATTAGGTCTAATTAAGGGTTCTGAAAGGGTGTAGTCAGGGGTGTAAGTCTCTGGAACAGCTTTCTTCAACCCTTGCGAGTGTTAATTATTTAGTGTGCACGCTACTATCAAGACGGGTATGGAGCAAAGAAATAATTTCTAGGAAGTATTAATTTCCAAAGCGTAGCAACACAGAGCTCGAATTGTGTGTCTCACCAGGGGTCAGGAGGGAACTCGTGCAGGGGCACGGAAGTAAACAAGAAGAGTTTCCTTAAAGGAGCTGTGCAA